>NC_137625.1:1155531-1183031 GCF_963280865.1 Gymnoscopelus braueri | reverse complement strand
GACTCCTTTGTGTCTCCTACCGGAACCGCTGGTCATCAAATTATTGTCTTAGGAATGAGACAAAAACTAAAACATATCCATGAATTCAAGTCTCTATGCTCTACGTGCTCTACGTCCTCCTGGTGGGGGCTCCTCACTGCCCTATGTCCTCCTGGTGGGGGCTCCTCACAGCCCTACGTCCTCCTGGTGGGGGCTCCTCACAGCCCTACGTCCTCCTGGTGGGGGCTCCTCACTGCCCTACGCCCTCCTGGTGGGGGCTCCTCACTGCTCTACGTCCTCCTGGTGGGGGCTCCTCACTGCCCTACGTCCTCCTGGTGGGGGCTCCTCACTGCCCTACGTCCTCCTGGTGGGGGCTCCTCACTGCTCTACGTCCTCCTGGTGGGGGCTCCTCACTGCCCTACGTCCTCCTGGTGGGGGCTCCTCACTGCTCTACGTCCTCCTGGTGGGGGCTCCTCACTGCCCTACGTCCTCCTGGTGGGGGCTCCTCACAGCCCTACGTCCTCCTGGTGGGGGCTCATCACTGCCCTACGTCCTCCTGGTGGGGGCTCCTCACTGCCCTACGTCTTCCTGGTGGGGGCTCCTCACTGCTCTACGTCCTCCTGGTGGGGGCTCCTCACTGCCCTACGTCCTCCTGGTGGGGGCTCATCACTGCCCTACGTCCTCCTGGTGGGGGCTCCTCACTGCCCTACGTCTTCCTGGTGGGGGCTCCTCACTGCCCTACGTCCTCCTGGTGGGGGCTCCTCACTGCTCTACGTCCTCCTGGTGGGGGCTCCTCACTGCTCTACGTCCTCCTGGTGGGGGCTCCTCACTGCCCTACGTCCTCCTGGTGGGGGCTCCTCACTGCTCTACGTCCTCCTGGTGGGGGCTCCTCACTGCTCTACGTCCTCCTGGTGGGGGCTCCTCACTGCCCTACGTCCTCCTGGTGGGGGCTCCTCACTGCCCTACGTCCTCCTGGTGGGGGCTCCTCACTGCTCTACGTCCTCCTGGTGGGGGCTCCTCACTGCTCTACGTCCTCCTGGTGGGGGCTCCTCACTGCTCTACGTCCTCCTGGTGGGGGCTCCTCACTGCTCTACGTCCTCCTGGTGGGGGCTCCTCACTGCCCTACGTCCTCCTGGTGGGGGCTCATCACTGCCCTACGTCCTCCTGGTGGGGGCTCCTCACTGCCCTACGTCTTCCTGGTGGGGGCTCCTCACTGCCCTACGTCCTCCTGGTGGGGGCTCCTCACTGCTCTACGTCCTCCTGGTGGGGGCTCCTCACTGCTCTACGTCCTCCTGGTGGGGGCTCCTCACTGCCCTATGTCCTCCTGGTGGGGGCTCCTCACTGCCCTATGTCCTCCTGGTGGGGGCTCCTCACTGCTCTACGTCCTCCTGGTGGGGGCTCCTCACTGCTCTACGTCCTCCTGGTGGGGGCTCCTCACTGCTCTACGTCCTCCTGGTGGGGGCTCCTCACTGCTCTACGTCCTCCTGGTGGGGGCTCCTCACTGCCCTACGTCCTCCTGGTGGGGGCTCCTCACTGCCCTACGTCTTCCTGGTGGGGGCTCCTCACTGCCCTACGTCCTCCTGGTGGGGGCTCCTCACTGCTCTACGTCCTCCTGGTGGGGGCTCCTCACTGCTCTACGTCCTCCTGGTGGGGGCTCCTCACTGCTCTACGTCCTCCTGGTGGGGGCTCCTCACTGCCCTACGTCCTCCTGGTGGGGGCTCCTCACTGCCCTACGTCTTCCTGGTGGGGGCTCCTCACTGCCCTACGTCCTCCTGGTGGGGGCTCCTCACTGCTCTACGTCCTCCTGGTGGGGGCTCCTCACTGCTCTACGTCCTCCTGGTGGGGGCTCCTCACTGCTCTACGTCCTCCTGGTGGGGGCTCCTCACTGCTCTACGTCCTCCTGGTGGGGGCTCCTCACTGCCCTACGTCCTCCTGGTGGGGGCTCCTCACTGCTCTACGTCCTCCTGGTGGGGGCTCCTCACTGCTCTACGTCCTCCTGGTGGGGGCTCCTCACTGCTCTACGTCCTCCTGGTGGGGGCTCCTCACTGCCCTACGTCCTCCTGGTGGGGGCTCCTCACTGCCCTACGTCCTCCTGGTGGGGGCTCCTCACTGCCCTACGTCCTCCTGGTGGGGGCTCCTCACTGCCCTACGTCTTCCTGGTGGGGGCTCCTCACTGCCCTACGTCCTCCTGGTGGGGGCTCATCACTGCCCTACGTCCTCCTGGTGGGGGCTCCTCACTGCCCTACGTCCTCCTGGTGGGGGCTCATCACTGCCCTACGTCCTCCTGGTGGGGGCTCATCACTGCCCTACGTCCTCCTGGTGGGGGCTCCTCACTGCCCTACGTCCTCCTGGTGGGGGCTCCTCACTGCTCTACGTCCTCCTGGTGGGGGCTCATCACTGCCCTACGTCCTCCTGGTGGGGGCTCCTCACTGCTCTACGTCCTCCTGGTGGGGGCTCATCACTGCCCTACGTCCTCCTGGTGGGGGCTCCTCACTGCCCTACGTCTTCCTGGTGGGGGCTCCTCACTGCCCTACGTCCTCCTGGTGGGGGCTCCTCACTGCTCTACGTCCTCCTGGTGGGGGCTCCTCACTGCTCTACGTCCTCCTGGTGGGGGCTCCTCACTGCCCTATGTCCTCCTGGTGGGGGCTCCTCACTGCCCTATGTCCTCCTGGTGGGGGCTCCTCACTGCTCTACGTCCTCCTGGTGGGGGCTCCTCACTGCTCTACGTCCTCCTGGTGGGGGCTCCTCACTGCTCTACGTCCTCCTGGTGGGGGCTCCTCACTGCTCTACGTCCTCCTGGTGGGGGCTCCTCACTGCTCTACGTCCTCCTGGTGGGGGCTCCTCACTGCCCTATGTCCTCCTGGTGGGGGCTCCTCACTGCCCTATGTCCTCCTGGTGGGGGCTCCTCACTGCTCTACGTCCTCCTGGTGGGGGCTCCTCACTGCTCTACGTCCTCCTGGTGGGGGCTCCTCACTGCCCTACGTCTTCCTGGTGGGGGCTCCTCACTGCTCTACGTCCTCCTGGTGGGGGCTCCTCACTGCCCTACGTCCTCCTGGTGGGGGCTCCTCACTGCCCTACGTCCTCCTGGTGGGGGCTCCTCACTGGTAGGTGACTCAGTAGGATATCTAGACCCTCCAGAAAAATGCGATTATGCGATCGCATAATTTACCGCATAATCAGCATAATGGAGAATAATTATGCGGGGGTAATGTTTTTTCAAAAAGGCAGCATCCCATCGCATAATATGCGCATCGCATCGCACATTTCCGCATATTTCACAACTTTCCGCATATTTCACCTTATAAAATTGCAAAAAAAAAGTTTTTCTGGAGGGTCTAGATATGACAGCAGTGACAACACAGACATGTGTGGGGGAGGAGTTAATTGGCATGACGACTACATTGGGGATAAAAAGGGGTAAAAAATAATTGGCTACTCTAAATTAAAAAAAGAAGAAGATCAGTATGAATGAAGCAGAGTAACTCACGGGGTCGGCGTGGCTGTTTGTGTTGTCTGTCTCCGTCAAACTGTCCCTGGCCGCGTCTCTCTCCGTCAATCTGCTGTCCCTGCTGCTGATGTCTGTCTCCGTCCGAGGGTCTCTTCCGGCCACGCCCCCCCGGACCCCCGCCCTGCTTCTTGCCCAGGTCAAAGAAGAACTGAGAGGCTGGCTGAGGGACAGAGGTGGGAAAAAAAGTATTAAAATGTTTTACTTAAGTAAAAGTATCAAAACGGCAATGTAGAAATACTCAGGTAAACGTCTGGTATTAAGAATTTACTTGAGTAAAAGTAGAAAAGTATTGGCATCAAAATGTACTTAAAAGTACTCATTGTGCAGAATGTCCCATTTCAAGTTTTCAAAATGTATAAAAGATCATTTGAAAATAGCAGATCTACAAGCTCACAATGCGTCGCATTGTGAGCTTGTAGATCTGCTATTTTCAAATGGCCGAAATGTATATAGGGCTGAAGTGGTTAATGTATGTTTTCTAATAATAATCAAAATCTTGTATATTATATATATATCAGGATACGTCCTGAGATATATATATCATATATTGTACATATGTACAGTACTTGAGACCACTGGGACAAGAGTACATTTTTCGTCTTTGTGCGACAAGTAAGTAAATAAATGGTATTTGTATGTATGGCACTTCTCACAGAGAGAACAGAAAGTGCTTTACATACAACAGAAATAAAAAAACACACCTAGAAGCATTTAAATGGTGAAAAAGAAACAAAACCCCAAACTGTAGAATTAAACTCAGGAAACTAAACAGCAGACACATGTCACACCTGGAGAAGAAACTGGAGATTTTTTCCACTAATGCTTGTTGAAACAGCCGTGTTTTTAGCAGTGCATTCTTTGAATGGACGTAGTTCAATTGCGGTCAACGGTTGGATCTGAAAGGACGATCTGATCTATGTTCTTGGCAGGGAATGTGTTAAGCACAAAATAACCTTTCTGGGTTTTGGGGGGTTTTGGGCCTAAAAATATGGTAATTGTTCGTAGGACCCGGTTAGGACCGGGCCTTAATTTTCAGGCCCCGTTGAGAACTGCAGTGCCAGCTGACCTGTGAGGTTTACTGTATGCACGAGGCAGCGTGAGCTGCGCTGTGATTGGTCTACTTTTGCAGGTACATAGATACAGTAGAGAGACCCCCCACGCCCCCCACGCCACCACGCTGTCAAAGGATAAAACCATGGTAAACATGGTGTCCATACCTCCTCCTCTGCAGACAGATCAAAGGCGTCTTTGCGTTGCTCCCCCTTGTCTTTCCCGCTGCGTCTGTACGGGTTCTCTGTGACGTCCTGAGGCTGTTTGACCAGATCTGATGCTTCCATGTGCTTCATGGGAACCATGCTGAACGCATACAGGTACTGGAGGAACAACACAATACATTATATAATACACACACACACACACACACACACACACACACACACACACACACACACACACACACACACACACACACACACACACACACACACACACACACACACACACACACACACACACACACACACACACACACACACACACACACACACACACACACACAAACATGGAAGAGGAAGACTATAAATTAAAGATAGTGTATGTAATTAATTGAGCTGTGTGTATTCATGCTTACAACGCATACAATCTCTTTCAAAAAACAACTATCAAACCTTCTTTTCCATATTATTCTAGACCATTTCCAGGCCTATATAGCAATCATACGGCACAATATTAAACTCTTAGGGTTGTATGTGCTATGCCCCAACAGTTAGGGTGAAAACCTGAAGCATAGAATATAGATTGGTAAACCTTGGTGTCTACACATGCAGCAGTGTTGATTTTGAAAGCAATTTTTGATTTAGTTTTAGTCTTTTGAATAAAATTCCGTTTAGTTTTAGTCATCATTTTAGACAGCCATCTGATATGTTTTAGTTTTAGTCTAGTTTTAGTCGACTAAGACAGTGTTTGTCAACCTTTTTGGTGCTAAGGCACACCTGGCATAACCACAAGATCCCAGGGCACACCTAGATATACGGTATATATGTGTGTGTGTGTGTGTGTGTGTGTGTGTGTGTGTGTGTGTGTGTGTGTGTGTGTGTGTGTGTGTGTGTGTGTGTGTGTGTGTGTGTGTGTGTGTGATCTAAGTATCATAAGATAAATCTACAGTTGATTTAGTCGACTAAAAGATGTGTTGGCGGTGCCTTGATGGCGTCGTAATGGCTGATTTAACACTTGGTTGCATGCTGAAAATAGCAGATCTACAAGCTCACAACGTGTCGCAGCGCGACGCTTGTAGATCGGCTATTTTCAGAGCGTTACACCCGAGCGCAACCAAACATAAAATGACTTGTCTTTTAGTTCTACTGGATCTCTTCTCCACTAGATCCCTCACTAACATTTTAGTCTAGTTTTTATTTGTTGACGAAACGGTCAATATATTTAGTCTTAGTTTTAGTCACAATAGCTTAGTTTTTATATTATATTTTATAGACATTTTTCGTCATAGTTTAGTCGACGAAAATCAACACTGACATGCAGTAGACACAGAGAATCCCATTCCATATTCCGTGCCACAGTTTTCCTACGTCACCTATCCTATCTATCCTATCCTATCCTATCCTATCCTATCCTATCCTATCTTATCCTATCCTATCCTATCCCATCCTATCCCATCCTATCTATCCCATCCTATCTATCCTATCTATCCTATCTATCCTATCCTATCCTATCCTATCTATCCTATCTATCCTATCTATCCTATCCTATCCTATCCTATCTATCCTATCCTATCTATCCTATCTATCCTATCCTATCTATCCTATCTATCCTATCCTATCCTATCTATCCTATCTATCCTATCCTATCTATCCTATCCTATCCTATCCTATCTATCCTATCTATCCTATCTATCCTATCCTATCTATCCTATCCATCCTATCTATCTATCTATCTATCCTATCCTATCCTATCCTATCCTATCCTATCTATCCTATCCTATCCTATCTATCCTATCTATCCTATCTATCCTATCCTATCTATCCTATCCTATCTATCCTATCCTATCCTATCTATCCTATCCTAGGGCACACCACACCGGAGTACAAGCAGTGTTCATTTTCTAGACTAAGACTAAACAATGTCAGAAGACTATAATAGGACTAAAACTAAATGTTATTCAAAAGACTAAATCAGAATTTTGTGTCAAAATGAACACTGATTACAAGGCTCATTTTATCATGTTACATATTTTGCATAATGTTAGACATGTTTTTATGAAGCAAAAACAATACATAGCCAATAGTGATGCACGGGTCAGGTTTTTCATAACCTGCCCCACACGGGAGCCCAACCCGTCCCGCTAAAATGAATATAAATCAACGACCCAGCCCGCCCCGCAACCCGCCAAGAAGAATAAAACACACACACACAAGCAAGTCCTTTTAATTGCTTTTCAGAGAGAGAGAGAGAGAGAGAGAGAGAGAGTAACCTGACTCAGCCAGATGAGGGCGGTATTGAGTTTCACAATACACACCCTGATCTGGATTCTGGAATCTTTCAGGGAGTTAAGCTGCCCGGTCTCTGCGTGTACGAACCAATCAGCGGCTGCTAGGGGCGGGATCATCCAATCACCTGCCGAGTATCTTGACAAAATTAAACGCCGTCTGGCATTGATTCTGCTACCGGAGTCTCAGATGCATAGATATAGAAACCTAGACACCTCATTGGTCTATAGATATAGAAACCTAGACACCTCATTGGCCTCTGCCAGTTCGTTGGAGCAACCTGTATCGCAATACCCTTGTATAGCTTCCGCCCTCAGTCGCGCGCGTCACAGAAGGGGACGTTCGGTAGGCCAATCAGAGGCCTACCGAAGCTAGTGCGCGCCCGAGGCCTACCGAAGCTAGTGCGCGCCCGAGATACAGACGCCTCAGAGCCGGAGGAGGCGTCTACCTTTATATGTCTATGCTCAGATGGAAGTAGGCTGTGAAACAAAATGTGTGTCGCAAGCTTCTTCCATTTGACAAAGTCAGGTTAGAGAGAGAGGGGGACAGAGGGAGGAAGAGAGAGAGAGAGAGAGAGAGAGTGTGTTTTGGTGGGGGGGGTTTTCCTCCGTGTGTTTTCTTCCGTGGGTTGACCCGCTTCGCCCGCCCGGCGATAATTGCGTCGTAATCTGTAAACCGTCCACCCGCCCCGCGGTTCAACACCCGTGCATCACTATTAGCCAAGCATTTTCAATCAATTCCAAACCTTTTACAGGCCTGGAAGAGAATAAACCCAATAATATAACAGAACTGTCATGTTGTCCTATACTAACAGACACTGAACATAATCTATCCATCCAATGGCCGTGGAACATTTTAATTGCACTGTGCACTTCTCCAACTTAAACACACACACACACACACCTTCTTCTTGGCAGGGTTGTTGACGGTTGCCAGGGCGATGAAGCGGCTAACGTGCTGAGCGTTCTCCTGGAGGACCATGTGGTTTCTGAGGAAAGAGACACGCACGTGCACACACACACACACACACACACACACACACACACACACACACACACACACACACACACACACACACACACACACACACACACACACACACACACACACACACACACACACACACACACACACACACACACACACACACACACACACACAGGTTATAGCTTTGCCTCAGATCTGATTCTAACTCAGGTCATAAAAAGCAATCCTTCTCTGACTGACGTTTGGGTAAAGCGGATGTGGAACAAATATGGCTGCCATTTAAAGCATCGTAAGGTAGGCTACTGTATTTTCACCTAATGTTTGAATTACGCTCTCTCTCTCTCCCTCTGTCCCTCTCTCTCTCTCTCCCTAATGTCTGTTTTATGCTTTTGCTTTTCTTTTTTGCTTTATTGTTAAATTGGTTGTAACTGTAATTGTATTGTTGCTCTGTAAAGCACGTTGAGCTGCATTTCATGTCATGAAAGGTGCTATACAAATAAAGTTTATTATTATTATTACTAACATGTTGGAATAAAGGTAGCTCCTATTGCTTAACGTCCAGCCTTCATTTCCTACAGTTAACGACACTAGCGTTCCTAAAATAATTCACACTTATAATGTACCTGTACGGCAGTCTCTCGTAGTGAGCGCCCTCTAGCGCAGCGAAGTGGTAGCGCGGCTTCAGCTTGTCTGCCAGTTGGGCGATGGAGCCTGTTCCACAGAACTTGGTGTTCACCTCCTGAAACACAAAACACACAAAGACAAGTTCAGCCTGACATTGATGTTCCTTTAGGAAGACATGGGGTCCCAGACTACGAGGGCGCTCCGGGGGTCCCCAGATAAACAGGAACAAAATGTATGGACCCTTATGGGTCTGTAACTCTCCGAGAGAGGGTGCAAAACATTTGGTTCCATTTGCACCCTCTCTCAGGGTTAAATTAAAGGGCAAGACCACTTTGGTTGAGGTTTGGGTTAATTGCTCCATTGATTAGAAATTGATAATTCAAAATATGCTCCTCATTGACTTACATTGTACGGTGAAACAGATCTTAAAGTCACTCTTTTAGCACGTAAACAAACACAAACAAAGTTGATTCAGACAATATAGCGTACAATGTAAGTCAATGTGGATATATTTAGAATGATCAATTTCTAATCAAAGCTCTAAAATATCAGAGTACTTCTTCCACCCACTGTGTTAATATTTAATAGTTATAGAGTACAGAAGTCCTGACGTCACTCGCTCATCCTCTGGGTCGTAAAGTAATTTCTCTATGGAGAATAACATTGGGTCATCTTAGAATCGTCTCATATAAGAATTGTGTTCCAAAAATAAACAAACTGCCTCGGCGAGTCAGGGAGGCTCTGTATCGTTTATATTATATTTTATATATATATATATATAGTCAGGGAGGAGCCAAGAGTCAAACCGCCGGGGTCATTTGTTGTTCCCGTACTGCCACACCCCTCTCATTAATATGTAAGTATATGTACCGGGTTGTTCCCGTACTGCCACACCCCTCTCATTAATATGTAAGTATATGTACCGGGGTGTTCCCGTACTGCCACGCCCCTCTCATTAATATGTAAGTATATGTACCGGGGTGTTCCCGTACTGCCACGCCCCTCTCATTAATATGTAAGTATATGTACCGGGGTGTTGCCGTACTGCCACGCCCCTCTCATTAATATGTAAGTATATGTACCGGGGTGTTGCCGTACTGCCACGCCCCTCTCATTAATATGTAAGTATATGTACCGGGGTGTTCCCGTACTGCCACGCCCCTCTCATTAATATGTAAGTATATGTACCGGGGTGTTGCCGTACTGCCACGCCCCTCTCATTAATATGTAAGTATATGTACCGGGGTGTTCCCGTACTGCCACGCCCCTCTCATTAATATGTAAGTATATGTACCGGGGTGTTCCCGTACTGCCACGCCCCTCTCATTAATATGTAAGTATATGTACCGGGGTGTTCCCGTACTGCCACGCCCCTCTCATTAATATGTAAGTATATGTACCGGGGTGTTGCCGTACTGCCACGCCCCTCTCATTAATATGTAAGTATATGTACCGGGGTGTTCCCGTACTGCCACGCCCCTCTCATTAATATGTAAGTATATGTACCGGGGTGTTGCCGTACTGCCACGCCCCTCTCATTAATATGTAAGTATATGTACCGGGGTGTTCCCGTACTGCCACGCCCCTCTCATTAATATGTAAGTATATGTACCGGGGTGTTCCCGTACTGCCACGCCCCTCTCATTAATATGTAAGTATATGTACCGGGGTGTTCCCGTACTGCCACGCCCCTCTCATTAATATGTAAGTACATGTACCGGGGTGTTGCCGTACTGCCACGCCCCTCTCATTAATATGTAAGTATATGTACCGGGGTGTTGCCGTACTGCCACGCCCCTCTCATTAATATGTAAGTACATGTACCGGGGTGTTGCCGTACTGCCACGCCCCTCTCATTAATATGTAAGTACATGTACCGGGGTGTTCCCGAACTGCCACGCCCCTCTCATTAATATGTAAGTATATGTACCGGGGTGTTCCCGTACTGCCACGCCCCTCTCATTAATATGTAAGTATATGTACCGGGGTGTTCCCGTACTGCCACGCCCCTCTCATTAATATGTAAGTATATGTACCGGGGTGTTCCCGTACTGCCACGCCCCTCTCATTAATATGTAAGTATATGTACCGGGGTGTTCCCGTACTGCCACACCCCTCTCATTAATATGTAAGTATATGTACCGGGGTGTTCCCGTACTGCCACACCCCTCTCATTAATATGTAAGTATATGTACCGGGGTGTTCCCGTACTGCCACACCCCTCTCATTAATATGTAAGTATATGTACCGGGGTGTTCCCGTACTGCCACACCCCTCTCATTAATATGTAAGTATATGTACCGGGGTGTTCCCGTACTGCCACACCCCTCTCATTAATATGTAAGTATATGTACCGGGGTGTTCCCGTACTGCCACACCCCTCTCATTAATATGTAAGTATATGTACCGGGGTGTTCCCGTACTGCCACACCCCTCTCATTAATATGTAAGTATATGTACCGGGGTGTTCCCGTACTGCCACACCCCTCTCATTAATATGTAAGTATATGTACCGGGGTGTTCCCGTACTGCCACACCCCTCTCATTAATATGTAAGTATATGTACCGGGGTGTTGCCGTACTGCCACACCCCTCGGGGCCACTGGGAGCTCAGCAGGATGTCGACGCCTCTGAACTTGGAGTTGATCAGCGGGGTCACCAGAGAGGTCAGGTCCTTGGGGGTGAAGCAGTGGGCGGGGGCCGGCTCCTGGAGGGCCTCGCGCCCGCTGACGTAGGCTATCTGGAGCCCCGAGGCCCCGCTGAACACCCCTCTGCGACCTGACACACACACACACACACACACACACACACACACACACACACACACACACACACACACACACACACACACACACACACACACACACACACACACACACACACACACACACACACACACACACACACACACACACACACACACACACACACACAATTTAACCCATTAACACATTGACTGCCAGAATGTATTCATAATGTACTCACCCACTGCCAGCGTTTTTAATGATTTTTTATAGAAAAAAATGTGAATTATTTGTCCGTTTATTTTTTTACATTGAAGTGAATAGATTTAAAGGGATAATTCACCCCCAAAATGACTTTTTTTCTATGGATTATTCACCCCACCGAGACTTGAATTCCATAATTGATGACCGGCAGCGTTTCCGGTAGGAGACACAAAGAGTCTCAAATGATTGTCTTAGGAATGAGACAAAAACTAAAAAAACATCCATGAATTCAAGTCTCCATGGAGTGACTGATCCATAGAGAAAAAGTTTATTTTTTGGGGTGAACTATCCCTTTAAGTGGTGTACATAGAACATACAGTAAGTGTAGCAGTAAAGGCTCAAAGCTTAATATCTCCTCCAGTCGGGGAGGGAATTCCCCTTTAGGCTAGCGGATAAGATGTCGGCCTTCCACGCGGGAGACCCGGGTTCGAATCCCGGGGCGTTACATAAGCAAATAGACAGGCATGGATACAAACACACCCAAGCATCCATGCACACACACATACATACAATACATAATACACACACAGCATAGTACACACACGTGTCATAGTAACGTTTAGGGGTGGAAAATAAAATCCATTCATAGATTAATCGCGATGCTGACATGGACGATTATGAATCCATTCACAAATGTCAAAAATCTAAATAATCAAACAATGATTAAAAAAACCTTTTCATCATCATCCTCCTCCTATAATTCTACAAAGCTCTGTCTGTCCCCAATTGATCTGAATTTGCACACAGCCATTGACCATTACCATGTGCACGGAACACCGAAGCCCGTTTTTTCACTTTCCCCAAATGTCAGCTGTTTATTAGCGTTTTTGTGTTCGCTGGCTCCCGGGTTGCCAAATCATGTGCGTGCAACAAGCGCCGGTGTTGCCACATCCGTGAAACAAGCGGACCATGATGCACTTTGGGTGCTCATATCCCCCCCGACGGGTATGGTCTAGTATTGCTAATTGCTCAGAGCAGCAGCCAGATTTTGCCAGATTTTTTTAACCTACAGGTAGGTGTTGTCGTCATAGTAACGTACAGGTAGGTGTTGTCGTCATAGTAACGTACAGGTAGGTGATGTCGTCATAGTAACGTACAGGTAGGTGTTGTTGTCATAGTAACGTACAGGTAGGTGTTGTCGTCATAGTAACGTACAGGTAGGTGTTGTCGTCATAGTAACGTACAGGTAGGTGTTGTTGTCATAGTAACGTACAGGTAGGTGATGTCGTCATAGTAACGTACAGGTAGGTGTTGTTGTCATAGTAACGTACAGGTAGGTGTTGTTGTCATAGTAACGTACAGGTAGGTGATGTCGTCATAGTAACGTACAGGTAGGTGTTGTTGTCATAGTAACGTACAGGTAGGTGTTGTTGTCATAGTAACGTACAGGTAGGTGTAGGTGTTGTTGTCATAGTAACGTACAGGTAGGTGTTGTTGTCATAGTAACGTACAGGTAGGTGTAGGTGTTGTTGTCATAGTAACGTACCCAGGTATGTGATGTTGTCAGCCAGCTCACAGCCATCAGCACTGGGGAAATACTTCAGCGTCTCCTGGCTGGCTGCTCCCAGGATGTAGGTGTGGATGGGTGCTGAGGTTCATGGAGAAACACACATTATTAATAACAGGATGTAGGTGTGGATGGGTGCTGAGGTTCATGGAGAAACACACATTATTAATAACAGGATGTAGGTGTGGATGGGTGCTGAGGTTCATGGAGAAACACACATTATTAATAACAGGATGTAGGTGTGGATGAGTGCTGAGGTTCATGTATAAACACACATTATTAATAACAGGATGTAGGTGTGGATGGGTGCTGAGGTTCATGGAGAAACACACATTATTAATAACAGGATGTAGGTGTGGATGGGTGCTGAGGTTCATGTATAAACACACATTATTAATAACAGGGTGTAGATTATTCATTTTATTATGAAATGACTGTAAAGAGAACTAAATGTTTTGCCAGCCTACTAGTAAATGAACTAAAGTTATTAGTAATAGAATAACATTTGTTTACCTGCCCAATACCGATAGGGATATCTATAACTTACGCATCGGTCGATACCGAATACTGATCTGATACTAGAGAGTCATTAAAAAAATAATCTAGGCCAGTGGTTCTCAAAGTGTGGTCCCGGGACCCTCAAGGGTTCCAAATGACCCTTACAGGTCTGTAACTCTGAGTGTACACATGGAACCAAATGGACCCTTACAGGTCTGTGACTCTGAGTGTGCACATGGAACCAAATGGACCCTTACAGGTCTGTAACTCTGAGAGTGTACAAATGAAACCAAATGGACCCGATACTTTTTTAACTTTTATTTTCATTTTCAGTACTTTTACTTCTACTCCACTACATCTCAGAGGCAAATATTGTACTTTTACTCCACTACAATTATTTGAAAACTTAGTTTAGTTTAGTTACTTTGTAGATTTTGATTATTATTATAAAACCTACATTAATCACTTCAGCTCTATATAGCCTACATTTCGGCCATTTGAAACAGCTCACAATCCGTCGCGATGCAACACATTGTGAGCTTGTAGATCTGCTATTTTCTAAAGATTTGTACACATTTGCAAACTTGAAATGGGACATTCTGCATAATGACTACTTTCTACTTTTGGTACTTTTCCTCAAGTACATATTGAATTCTGGACTTTTACTTGTAACCAGGGGTAATCGCCATGCTGGCCTGTGGAGTTTTGCCACAGACATACAATAATATTACCAGAAACACATAGGGCCCGAAAAATATTTTTAAAATAGTTAAAATAGCTGATCTACAAGCTCACAACGTGTCGATGTAAATCGGCTAGTTGAACTGTTTAAAATGTTTTTCTAAATAGTAAAATATGGCTAGTAAGTTTAGGCATAAGGGGTAAGGCGCTGCGCAAGATAGGGCCCATAGAGAGATAGCCCTAAATGACCATAATATCTTTGTAACTGGAACCGGGTCCATTTGGTTCCATTTGTACACTCTCAGAGTTACAGACCTGTAAGGGTTCATTTGGTTCCATTTGTACACTCTCAGAGTTACAGACCTGTAAGGGTTCATTTGGTTCCATTTGTACACTCTCAGAGTTACAGACCTGTAAGGGTCCATTTGGTTCCATTTGTACACTCTCAGAGTTACAGACCTGTAAGGGTCCATTTGGTTCCATGTGTACACTCTCAGAGTTAAGGGGGACATTTGAGAACTGCTAGTGCAGTGGTTCTCAAACCTTTTCATGTCAAGGACCCCCAAATTGACCCCCAAATTGACACCTATTATCCCGCGGACCCCTATTTGAAAAGATATGCCAGGGACCCCCATTAAGAGAAGATTTGTACGGCTCTAGCAGTGATTCTCAACCATTTTAATTTCAAGGACCCCCAGTTTGATATGCATTATGGCTACAGACCCCCATTTAATGGCATCATTTCTATCTCTGGGACCCCAATTTAAATAGTAAAATCAGTGTTAATTTAACTCTGAGAGTGTACACATGGAACCAAATGGACCCGTTAGGGTCCATTTGGTTCCATGTGTACACTCTCAGAGTTACAGACCTGTAAGGGTCCATTTGGTTCATAAAATCATTTAGCTGGGGACCCCCTGGAACTCCCTCAAGGACCCCTGGGGGTCCCCGGACCCCACTTTGAGAACCAAGGTGCTCGTGGACTCCTAATGTGCCATAGTGTCAAAGTAAATCAGTGTCATACATATTCTGAGGAAGACCTGGAGACTTGACATTCAGTAATTAGGTGCTTATGATTAAAATAAGAACATTATAATGGTGTGTAAAAAAAGGTAATCTAAAATTTGCCACGGACACATTACAGTATGTCCGTATACGGACATATTGATGACCCCTGCTTGTAACAGAGTATTTCAACATTGCAGTATTGATACTTTTACTTAAGTAAACAAGATCAGTAAATCTAGAGGCCAAGCCTAGGGCACAGGCCTCTTGAAGCTCTTGTAGGATATCTCATTAGACATACTGTAGTTTATTTATCTCTGTTAGAATACATTAGACATACTGTAGTTTATTTATCTCTGTTAGAATACATTAGACATACTGTAGTTTATTTATCTCTGTTAGAATACATTAGACATACTGTAGTTTATTTATCTCTGTTAGAATACATTAGACATACTGTAGTTTATTTATCTCCGTTAGAATACCTTAGACATACTGTAGTTTATTTATCTCTGTTAGAATACATTAGACATACTGTAGTTTATTTATCTCTGTTAGAATACATTAGACATACTGTAGTTTATTTATCTCTGTTAGAATACATTAGACATACTGTAGTTTATTTATCTCTGTTAGAATACATTAGACATACTGTAGTTTATTTATCTCTGTTAGAATACCTTAGACATACTGTAGTTTATTTATCTCTGTTAGAATACATTAGAAATACTGTAGTTTATTTATCTCTGTTAGAATACCTTTCTTGGCTCCAGATTTGTACTCCTTCCATTCTGCTTCAGCCTCTGGCGTCGTTCCAAAGAACTCTCCAACACACAGCAGCAGCTGAAACCATAATATATACACATGGGTTCTCAAAGTGGGGTTCCAAGCAATCAGTTAACGTCACAATCATTTTAACGCCTTTATCCATATTTTATACTTTGGCTATTCAAAAATAGCAGATCTACAAGCTCATAGCGCGGCACAGAGTGCCGCGCTATGAGCTTGTAGATCTGCTATTTTTGAAAAATCGTGAGAATTTGTGCAAATCTTTGAATATATATATATATATATATATATATATATATATTTTTTTTTAAAGCAAACATTTGTAACTCTATTTGTAAATCTTTGCTTCTGGGGGGTCCCTGGAACAAAATATTTTGAGATGGGGGTCCACGGCCAAATACATATCATTTTGGGGGTCCTTGACATGAAAAGGTTTGAGAACCACTGATACATACACACTCATATCAGCAGGAACAAACACCCAGCCTTCACACAATATATATATATATATATTTTTTTTAAGCGTCGGTGACTCAAATCTTTGCTTCTAGGATTCTATGTCTTCTAAATCCTATCCTTTGTTGCTATAATATCAGTGGTTCTCAAACTTTTTCATGTCAAGGACCCCCAACAATGATATGTATTTGGCTGTGAACCACTGGACCCCCATCTCAAAATATGTTGTTCCAGGAACCCCCAGAAGCAAAGATTTGAGTAAAAAAAGTTAAGAATATATATATATTCAAAGATTTGCACACATTTTCCACGATTTAAAAAAGAATTGCAGATCTACAAGCTCATAGTACAAGCACTCGGTGCCACGCTATGGGCTTGTAGATCTGCTATTTTTGAATAGCCTTAAAATGACACCGATGCGTTCCCGGTCTTAATGGATTCATGAAGATGAAAGAGTCCTGTCGTCCCCAAATCCTTTATATATATAGAAGACATCATTCTTTACATAAATATTCACGACTCAGGTGTGTTTATGTGTTTAAATAACGATGGTCTTACGTCAAACTGTCCGCTCTTCTTCTGAATGGTCCGTACTCTGTTGAACAGAGCGTTCACTCTGCCTTCTACATCACCACAGGCCAACCTGCAACACAAGCAACACACAAAGTCATGTCAAACTACTTCTACATCACCACAGGCCAACCTGCAACACAAGCAACACACAAAGTCATGTCAAACTACTTCTACATCACCACAGGCCAACCTGCAACACCAGCAACACACAAAGTCATGTCAAACTACTTCTACATCACCACAGGCCAACCTGCAACACCAGCAACACACAAAGTCATGTCAAACTACTTCAAAAACATCAATGACATTCCACGATCACACCACCAGAGGGAGCTCCACTAATCATGTGAGCGGACAATAATACTGAAAACACATAAAGAGCCTTAAATGTATTAATGCAGTCGTTCTCAAAATGGGTCGACGGACCTTCCTTGAGGAGATTCCAAATGGACCCTTTTGTACAGGTTTGTAACTCTCAGGGTTATGGGTGTCCTTGCAAATAAGAAACAAGTTTGATAAGCACTGTACTAGTGGACTCCTAATGTGCCACAGTGTCACAGTAAATCAGTGTCATGTCATTAGGCCTGTCACAAGTATTACATAATCATTTAATCGCAATTATTTGAGATATTAATCGCAAATATGTTTGCATAATCGTTTACATGTTGAAACAATTTCACACATTTTCAAATGCTAAAAAAAGCACAAATAGCTGATCTACAAGCTCACAACTCGTCACTTTGTGACGTGTTGTGAGCTTGTAGATCAGCTATTTCTACATTTTTTAAATGTATTAAATGTGTCAATAATTTATTTGAATATTTAAGTTATGTGTCATATCTGCCATTTTTTATTACGAAGCATAAAAGGCAAATATAAATACAATTTGTATTCATATGTTCAATGTCAAACACACAATTAAATCGTTAATCTCAATTATTTGAGTTACAATTAATCATCAACTTAAATTTGTAATAGTGACAGTGAGAGCCCTACATGTCATACATATTCTGAAGAAACCCTGGAGACTGACATTCAGTAATTGGGTCTTATGATCAAAATAAGAACATTATAACGTTATGTAAAAACTAAATCAAACATTTGCCTCGGACAAGGCCAAGTCTTGCGTACGGACACATTGATGACCCCTGCGTTCAACCCAGATTTGGCTCAGAATTGAGTACAAAGGACCCCAATGGAAACAAGCCATAGGCTTTCGTGGGTCTAAAATCCTCTTAGCAGACCTTGTATTGAACTGTACTTTCCTGTGCTTTTATTTTTCGGAAACCGTTAATTAAGTAATCAATCAATCAATTAAGCATTCAACAAAGGCACTGAAGGCAGACACATGTGTGCACAGGGGTCCGGGACCCCACATTGTCCGGGACCCCTAGGGGGTCATCACAGGTGGGGTCACCAAATCTTTGTGTGATAGGAATGAACTGTTTTTTTTTTTGCCACCTGGACCCTAGCACCCCTATTTGGAGGAGAACACACACACACACACACACACACACACACACACACACACACACACACACACACACACACACACACACACACACACACACACACACACACACACACACACACACACACACACACACACACACACACACACACACACACGGTTTCGTAAGATAGTTTTCTCTAGGTTGCTATGTAACATACATTAACCACTTTAGACCTGTTTTATACATAGACTATTTGAAAATAGCAGATCTACAATATCTACAAGATCTGCTATTTTCAAACATTTTAGTCCTTTTACTTTTGGTACTTTAAGTATATTTTGATGCCAATACTTTTGTACTTTTACTCAAGTAACATTTTGAACCCAGACCTACTTGTAACAGAGTATTTCTACATTGTGGTAGGCCTATTGCTACTTTTACTTAAAGTAAAATATCTGAGTACTTCTTCCACCACTGATTATTGCGAATGCTTTGGTGGTGTTCAGGAACACCTAAAGTATATTTATGTATGGCCTTATAGATCAGGACTATCGTAGATCTGTATCTGATCGAGTCTGACTTTTGCTTGAGTCTTAGCTCCACCTCCCCAGATTGCCCTGGAACATCACCAGTAAAGCCCGTATTTCTCCAAACATGTACAAATGTTAAATATAAGGTGCTTACCCGCTTGCCCCAAATGTTAACTAAGTGTCCGGAGTGTTTGTGTAATGTACTAGTCCATATTATTCAATTAAAAGGTGTTTTAATCCCGTCTGTGGCCGATTCTGTGGGAAGTTCCCAATGGGCGATAGTGAGGGGGCGCATCTGGTAAAAGCCAGAATTGCACTCAATGTAAACAGGAAGTAAACGAGGGGGTTTGGCCACAGACGGGATTAAAACACTTATTTATTGAATCATATGAACTAATACATGACATAAACACGCCGTATACCTAATTAACATTCGGGACAAGCGGGTAAACACCTTATATTTTACATTTGTACATGTTTGGAGAAATACGGGCTTTAATGGTGACATTCCAGGACAAACTGGGGGGGTGGAGCTAAAGCTCTCGTAGATATAAAAAATATATATCAAAATCGATAAAAAAAAAAAAAAAATCTACGAGAGTCTTGATCTAAGGCTACTTTATGTATTTAATATGAATATGAATACTTACACTCTGAGCTGTTCTCCCATGTTGACTAAATGAGTTTAAAGGAAATAAACAACGAGTTCAATTCTCACTACATGGAGGAGTGGTGCGTCTGTCATAACGGTCCGACTGAAACTGGAACATGGTGGAACTGCAGAATTGATCTCGGGAAAATGACATAAGTAATGGTCGCAATAATATAGTTGTAGGATAAACTGTGTGAATATATATGTAATTATATTATTATTATTATTGTGTCTCGTGTTGTCTCTTTGTTCCCCATAATGTGTTGTAAACTGGTAGGAAAAAATTAAGTCGAGTCAAGTTTTTACACGACTGGGTTTAGAGGGTGGACGTGCTGGGTTGCCAGGTTTTTGTTTTCAAAGCAAGCTCACCAAAGAGCAGTATTTTCATAAAGGGGGAAAAAAAAGAAGAGAGATGCTTAATTGGAGATTTACTTTATTTACTTTATTTATGTATTTATGTATTTATGTATTTATGTATTTATTTATTGATTGAACAGAACAGAACAGAACAGAACAGAAGTTCATATTAATGAAGTACAGTCTTGATTTGTTAAAGAGATAAATAATAATAAGAAATATTCCAGTGCTGAAAAATAAAAGCAGACAAAGACTGCGTGTGGATGTACTTGTAGCCTATCTTTGGCTTATTCACAATCCCTATAAGCATCTCAGGGATGCAATGAAGGCTGTTGAGAAGCAGAAGAAGGCAGATATCCTGAAAAAACTCAGCTGTGTGCTGAAAATAGACGATCTACAAGCTCACTCACAACGCGTCGTAGAAAAGTAATGGTAATGGACTTTTTTTTAGGTAGGCCGGAAATAGCTTGTACTGTAGATCGGCTATTGCCGGCGAACGTTACCCCCAAAATATGGACTATATGGGATGCTGGGGTTCACGTGGTTCATGTAAAAAGTACTTTACTTTATTGTTTCTAATATATTTCAAAACATTTCAATAAGTTACTAGCTAGATACTGTAACAATTTGTAACAATTTATAAGCTTAGTTCACCTACTCAACATGTGAAACACTAATGGCTCCTGAAGTGGTGATAAAGTTGAAGTTCATATTAATGAAACACAGTCTTGATTTGCTTAACAAGATAAATAACAATAAATCAAATCTTCCAATGCTGAAAATAAAACCATCAGATCAGACACAGACTGTGTGGATCGTCTAGCTTATCTTTGGCTTATTTAATTAATAAACAAAGTAAGCAGTGGGTCAACAGGGGGCCCAAAGAGTGCGCTCAATTTAGTCAAGAAGCCACCATTTCTACATGTGGTGGGTGGACACACTGTCCCTGTGGTGTCCTGTCACAGAAAGCGTGCGTGTGTCACAAGTGCTGACACGAAGAGCCGTCTCCTGTCCAGCGTCCACTAGTGTCTGAAAATGGCACGGTTCTGACCTCTGGGCGGCCTGCCACACATTCCTTTACGCGCGGTAGAGGAGGTGTGTGTAAAGCCCGGGAATCAAACCCGGGACTTCTCTGAAATCCCCAGATGGTGGAAACCAATGTGACAGTTACTTCCGCCACCTCACTGCGACGCCCTATAGCACTGACCAGCGTTATATACTCAATGGAGACTCTGAAAGTCACTGGAGACTCCGCCAGTCATCAAATTATTGGCTCAGGAATGCGAAATCTCCATTAATTCAAGGCTTCATGGGGTGTGTAATAATTGTTACAGTAACTGCATCGACGCACCGATTTTCATTTCAACAATCAAAGTATATCAAAATGTAAACTGGCAACATATCATATCGTTTGACTTTGCATCGAATCGTTTTGTAATGCAAATGATCGGTTGTATCGATACTAAGCACTTTTCCGTTGTATTTAGCAATTTTAAGAAGAAAAAAGAGAAAGAGGAGTTTAATTACTTTTCAATTCCATATCGCTACAGTTGGTCTATGGATAAATGTGTGTATTCTCTGTGTTCATGTCAAGGTGCGGGTTTGTTTCACGTTTCACACAGATTGAATTTCTTTGCTAAATAGTTACTGGATCGATTTTTTAATTGTTGAATCGTATCGTATCGCCATGAATGAACCTATTTCGTCCACGTATAGACGCCGATACCGCGGGGGCCTCGGGGCTTAAGCCCCCACACGAAATGATGAGCCCCCACATCAATCTCAGACGTCGGGGCTCAAACTTACAGTACCATTAGCATTACCCCATTACTATAGCGGGGCGCAGCTCTGAAGGTGCAAATGCGTGCCTGAGAGAGAGCCGGCAACGCGCCGTTAACACCTAGAACAATAGCCCAGACAGAGATTTCTTTTTTTTTCTCCAATCAAGCGTGGGGGGGCTTGGCTAGTGGGGGTCGAGTTGAGCCCCCACGGCCGCGCACATAAATCGGCGCGCCTGCATCCTGTATCGCATCGTCAACCATGTATATCGTGATGCGTATCGCATCGCCGTTAAAATGTATCGTTACATCCCTAATGAACGATACACTTCCAGTGTGATGCATTCGTGCTGCCAGATCCCACCAACATGGCAACCCGCTGCCCTTCACACGGACCGTCTCTCTGAATCCACGCACACACACACACACAGCACACACACACGCACACACACACGCATACATCCTGGTCTTTCTCTCATCCTGGTCTCTCTGAATCCCCGGACCTGAAAACAGGAAGTAAGTAGATCTATAAAAACCCATTCTAAACTAAACAGCTCTTTGTGTGTTTAGGTTCTGGAGAGGAGAGGACTCACTGCTCCACAATAACACACACACACCAACACAATGAAGCAGCACAACACACACACACACACACACACACACACACACACACACACACACACACACACACACACACACACACACTACAGGGTTCTATAGTAAAACATGGCGCCGCTGTCTCTTTTCCTGCACTTTGTATCGTTTAGCTGCTGGATGCTAATGCTAACGGCTAGCAGAGCTTTAAGGCTCAAAGCTTTTTACTGAAATATATAAAACTAGACGTCCTCTAGCGAGGGCTCGCTTATTTTGGGGTTCCAAAATCGTGGGATAAAGATGTCCCCAAAAAAATATATAAAAATAAAAATAATAATAATATATATATATATATAAAAAACAAAAAAACATATACATAGTAGTTATAGTTGTTCTCACATTTCATGTCAAAGAAAGACCTCCGAAATTACATTGATATTATATATATATATATATATATATATATATATATATATATATATATGTATATGCGTGTATGTATATATTTGTTCGTGGATTTTGGGGGCATACACGATAAGTTGAAGGATAATATTAAGTCTGAAAATTATGTATTTTCTTTCCTATGTATGAGTCACCCCACGGAGACTTGAATTGATGGATATTTGTTTGTTTTTGTTGCATTCCTAAGGCAATAATTTGATGACCAGCGGTTCCGGTAGGAGACACAAAGGAGCGGAACCGCTGCCGGTCATCACATTATTGTCTTAGGAATGCGACAAAAACTAAAAAAAACATATCCATGAATTCAAGTCTCCTTGGGGTGACTGATCCATAGAAAAAAAAGTAATTATTTGGGTGAACTATCCCTTTAAGCCTTCCATCCACCCTCCCTCTCATCCATCATGTAGGATTCGGATGTAGGAGTCACATGACCTAATAGAACATCTAAACATTGGATGAAAACAGAGTTGTGCTAGATGAGATCAAGATGATCTGCTAGACAGTTATCCAATATGCAGGCCGTGTAGTAAAATATGGTTAAATAAAATAATGCTGTATTGTTGTTAGCTTTGACTTGTAGCCTGGTTATAATATTACTATTATAATATTACTATATATTATATTACTTTAGCAGTGTACCTCCATGAAAGCAATATCAAACTAGAATACTTATTTTTTAATACACTTTAGTAATGAACTGATTATAAGCACTGTACTATATTTGTTGATACAGAAGTTATATTTAGTGATCAAGAGACTATTGATCAATTAGCCTACGCTGCATAATAAATGCAATTTTATCAGTTTAAGAAATCTGTAAAAACGGACCACAGTATTAATCCTATGTATTATTATTATTATAAAAATACAAATATGCAAGGGATATTTGACGGGTAGCCGGTCATTATTGATAAATAAATCCCCACAGGGATCAGGGAATCACCCTGAAGGGATTTATTTATCAATAATGACGGGCTACCCGTCAATTATCCTGCTTGTTACACGGCTACTTAATAAATAAATGAATAAATTGACCCAAAAGTAACAACAAAACAAAGTATTTCTTTTGTATTCCATAAGTGTCAATAATAGAAATGGTAATAATAACCGTGCCCCTCCTCTTGAATCCAATGTTTTCTCCTGCAACTACTAAGTGTTTCCCCTAGCCCAGGGGTCTTCAACGTTTTCAGGCCAAGGACCCCCTAGCTGAGAGAGAGATGAAGCAGGGACCCCCTACTCTACAGTATATTGTTTAAAATTGTGTTTCAGATTAAAGTTGTTTTTTTTTACTTAGTCTGCTCTTTTTTCCCTCTACACCTATAGCCTCTTTGCCAAAAATAGCCGATCTACAAGCTCTCAACGCCTCGCAGTGCCAGGAGGCGTTGAGAGCTTGTAGATCTGCTATTTTCGGCTAATGTTCCCCTCAGAAAAGGAATTCTAGGGTTCAAGTGGTTAATGTAAAAAAAACCTAAATCCTATCACACAAAGATTTGGCGGACCCCCTGTAGTAGCTCTGAGGACCCCCTAGGGGTCCCGGACCCCCTGTTGAAGACCCCTGCTCCTAGCCAGAAGCTGAAGGTATGGGGGAGGAATGCGCCGTGTGCGCGCGAAGCATGTTTATGCTCAAACACAAAGTCTTATATCTTATGTAGTACATGTGCACAGTGATAATCTGTGTATAGTTTACATATGAATTGTCTCTAGATTTAGGAAAATATACTTTTATTAGACAAAAAGTATACAAATCATTCACACATCAACAACTAGTGATGGCACAGATGGCATCCTGCCTGAGAGAATTTGAGCATTATATCAATGCATTTGAGCATTTCTTCTGTAACATGTTTTTACAGAATAAATCATACTGTGGTGGTCGGATTTAAATGACAACTTTGACAAGGTTTATATTTACTGCACTGCTACAACATTCAAATCGAGCAGTTTGCCAATCTGGCATTTGGTCCAGAAGCCTGAAAGCTATGCAAACTGACTGTTTTTTTATTAGTGGTGTCTCTTTTAGTATTTTAGTTTTTAGTATTGTAGTTTTAGCATTCTTTTAACTAGGAGTAGTTTTTAGATTATATTGCCAGTGGAACGAAATTTCGTTCATTTATGCATTACATGTATATGTTGAATGACAATAAAAACTATCTATCTAAAAAAAAAAAAATCTATCTAGATGCCGGGATGCTGGGTTACCTTGCAGAGCATTATGCCAATGTGCTGGTAATTGCGAAATGGCACACATGAATACATGAATACATGTAGTTACTAAACACTAATCACAAAAAAACAGTAATGATCAAGAAGAAAATACATGAGAAGATAGAGTGTAAAACCAGCAAGAAGATGTAGAATGCAAAATAAATAAGATGCAGAGAGTAAAATAAGAATATGCAGAGTAAGATAAGATGCAGAGTAAAATAAATAAGAATATGCAGAGAGTTAGATAAATAAAGAAGATTCAAAGAGTAAAATAAAAATAATAATGCAGAAAGTAAAATAAATAAGATGATGTAGAAATGAAAACAGAAGGTAGACTACAAAATACGGCAGGTTATGCACTGCATAACCTGTCGTATTGAGTCTGCATAATATGCAGACTGCCGTGGTCAACTGTTTAAACAGCCATTTAGAATTTCTTCAACATGGTCCCTTCCTAAAAAGTTTAATAAACAAGCAAACAAACAAATAAATAACCCCTTCTAGGATATATTAAGAAGCACTCAATGTACGTACCAAATGATACACTTTTATGACGTCCCTTTATGTTTTCTTTTGTGTTAACTGCTTTAGGTGGTCACTTCCTGTTTAAAACCTCTTTGGGCACCCCTTGTAGGATGCGTTCAGATCACCCAAGGGACATTTGTACCACATTTCATGCTTTTATGAGATTCTTTAGGTATCTTGCATCATCTTTCCCACTGTAGGCGGCCATTTTCAATTTAGTCAATAACTCACTTCCTGTTGAAGACTTTTTTGGGCACCCCTTCTAGGATGTCTCAGGATGACCCAAGGGACATGTGTGCCAAATTTTATGCTTTTTGGAGATTCTTTAGTTGTCTTTTGAGTCAATCGACAAAACTAGGCGGCCATTTTCAATTTGGTCAATAACTCACTTCCTGTTTAAGATTTTTTTGGGCACCCCTTCTAGGATGTCTTAGGATGACCCAAGGGACATGTGTGCCAAATTGTATGCTTTTTGGAGATTCTTTTGATGTCTTTTGAGTCAACGGTCAACAGTTTAGGTGGCCATTTTGGATTTTGTCCATAACTCACTTCCTGTTTAAGATTTTTTTGGGCACCCCTTCTAGGATGTTTTAGGATGACCCAAGGGACGTCTGTATCAAATTTCATGCTTTTATCCGCCGCGTAACGATTTTTCACTTAGCACCCCCTACTATCTGGAACTTTGTTGAGTTTGTGTTAATGCTCCAAGCAGCAACACTGCCCCCCCATGGAGAGATGCCACGTTGGTCCCTTCAGGATAAGGACCGTGACGCAACAGACGGGCAAGTGGAAGCTGGTGTTCCGTCATGCAGAGTGTCAGCCCTGGTACCATTTACACACTTAGGACCAAGTTCTGTGAGACTGGTGAAGTCAACAGGGAAGACAACGACCCAAAAAGACCGGTTCCTCACCCTTGCTTCACTGAGGAACCATAGGTTTTCTTCCAGAGATTTACAGGCAAGATTTGCACAACGGTACCAAAGACAGATGTCAACGTTGCAGGACCCATGCTCAGGTGCCAGTCACACAGCTCTGACTGGCACACACCTGGCAGCAAATGGTACCAGGGCTGACACCAAATAATGTGTAATCTCTGCGTAACGGAACACCAGCTTCACTTGCCCTGTTGCACCATGGTCCTTATCCTGAAGGGACCAACGTGGCATCTTTCCATGGGGGGGCAGTGTTGCTGCTTGGAGCATCAACACAAACTCAACAAAGTTGCTGAACCATATGTTCAGGTGTCAGTCACTCACCTGTGACTGACACACACCTCTCAGCAGGTGTGTGCTGGCAGGTCACTCAAAACTAGAGCGATTACCACAGGGACGCTGGAAGTCATTTATGCCAGGGGGGGCTGGGCTGGGCTTGGCAATTTTTTTTCACATGTGTCCGCGATTTCTTTAAAATTTTTCACCTTTTTTCACCTTTTTCAACAAATATTTTATTCCCCAAAGTTAAATACATCATTGTTTTAATATATAAGTGTGTATATAGACTTTTAAAATGATATATATTTGTTTAATAATACAAAAAAAAAAAAAAATCAAATTTTTTTCCATTTTTTTTCTTTCTCTTCCCCACCACCAGGGGTGCTGCAGCACCCTCAGCACCCCACTTCCCGCGTCCCTGGATTACCAACAGAAGCATATTGGGGGATTTTGGCAAATGCTAGCCACGTGTTTAGCTGTGTTGCTCATGCCACGAATGCCCGATCCTTACAAGCTGTACCTCGTTGTTAAGGTGATTAATCAACGATAAAAATGATATAAAACACAATACCAATTGGTATCGTTGAAGGGGAGAAATAATCGACCGAAGTTACGTT
>NC_137625.1:1095531-1143031 GCF_963280865.1 Gymnoscopelus braueri | reverse complement strand
ACGGCCTCTCGTGGGGCGCGGTCTCGAGAGCGTCTATTGTCCTTATATCCAAACGAAAATGTAAACGGTCTTCCGCACAAACGGTCCAAATAATAACTTAAGTTCGGGCGGGGTACCCCTAATTCGTAATCCACAAAGAAAATGGACGCTTGGTTTTGCCTCACCAGCCGCGGCTTCTCCCGACTGGCACCTCGCTCACAAACTCCACAACGTTCGAATCCCGCAGCACGGCAGCAACGGCAGGTCCGATGGGCTCGAACGTTCTCTGTTGGTGGCTGCAGTTTACTATTATGTATAAATGTTGTTCCTTAAACTCAGTAATACTGGCACCTGGAGGAGATCTCCTCTATATCTCTCCTGTCGCTTCTGCTACACAGGTTTGTATGATCTGTCCTCAGCGCGCACCACACCCTCTATTTGTCAAGTAGAGTGTGGCATCAATCACTCAATCACCCCAGTGATCAGACCCATTACCTCACGTGAATAGGAAATGTTCATATATTTCACAGTGTCCAACATGTCACATATCACACGCAGTGGTGGAAAGTAACTAAGTACATTTATTTAAGTACTGTACTTAAGTACAATTTTGAGGTATTTGTACTTTACTTGAGTATTTCCAATTTCCAAGACTTTTACTTCTAGTAGAGCGGATAGTAGGAACAATCGTTCACTTTGTGATACAAGCGTGAAAATTGGCATGAACATTCCTTTAGGTCAACTCTTTGACTTTTTTAATCGAGCCACTCAAAAATCCAAGATGGCGGCAATTTTTCAAGATGGCCGATACCTTAGTGGGCAGTTAAGTGATATGATGGTTTATTTGGTGATACAAGCATGAAAATTGGCATGAGCAGTCTCTGTGGGTCACTTGACAATAGGCCACCCACAGCTACTTGAAATTTCAAGATGGCGGCCATTTTTCAAGATGGCCAACACTTTAGTGGAGCATTTAAGTTATATAATGGTTCATTTGGTGATACAAGCATGAAAATTGGCATGAGCAGTCTCTGTGGGTCACTTGACAATAAGCCACCCACAGCTACTTGAAATGTCAAGATGGCGGCCATTTTTCAAGATGGCCACCACCTTAGTGGACTAGTTAAGCTTAAGAAATCATTTAGTTGGTGATACAAGCATGAAAATTGCCATGAGCCGTCTCAAAAGGTCATTTGACAAGAAACCGCCCACAGCCACTTGAAATTTCAAGATGTCAATCTTTAAATGATACCTTTTCTCATAGAAATGTATTGGGTTCCTCAAAAAGCTCTGTCAAGAGAGGTTGTTTGACTGTGTTTTGTCTGACTCCTCGCCCACGACCTGTCCAGTTTGGTAAGACCTGTCAGGAGTTGCCTCCCACCGGCATAGCTCTCAGGGTTCACTGAGGTAGGCCTAAACAAGCTCCCTTACCACGACAAGGTAACAGTCACAAGGGAGGATATATATATATATATATATATATATATATATATATATAATATATATATATATATATATATATATATATATATATTGTTTTTTTTAAACTAACAGCCATTACATGTGTCAAATAAATACTAAGGGGTGGGGATACAAAAAATAAGATGAATAAATTAGCACAGTTGTGGTGCTGATAAGCACAGTTGTGGTGCTGAACGGACAGTGCTCCAAAATTATGAGTAATGGCTAATACTGAATGGCAATAGCCACGGAACCATGACAAATGATACTAAGGAACTAAACTGAAAATGTGCTTCACTGTTAGATATGGCAGTGGAAGGCAGTGGAAGCAATGTTACAAAGTAACAACTGAAAATTACACAGTAATAGACTAGATAAAAAGTAAAACATGATGCGTCGATGTGACGAGGGGAAGCCGAGCCATAGGCCTCCACTTGAAAACACAGAGGACAACAGGGAATAACTCTGGCAAAATAAACATGCAAATAGGTTCTAGCAGGGGCAACTACATGTGAAACTGAGTCCATATCTGAAGCAGTTACACCTTCCAGTACATGCCTTGGAGCACCCACATTTGGTCAACTCCCAACAACTCTCCGCATTAGGTGGAAGTGGAGTCCAGAAGACTTTCCACTTCTCGTCCTGTTCCACCCATCCCCAGTCAGATGGGCTCGGCATTTGTGGATGTCGCTTCAATGCCTGTCCCCACACGTATCCAGCCTCATAAGAAGCATGTTTGGCATGCTCTTTGAGTGCTGCTTGAGTTGGTGGGATCAAGTCATATTGTCTTTGCTTTCTGGCAAAGAGATCAAGCCTGGCCTCGTTCACAGTTGTGACATCGCTGGACCGGTCATACATTAGATCTTCTTGGCCTCTTGACATGGATATCTTTGGTATCTTCAGTGTCTTCAGCAGATGTAGATGCTCTCTTTTGGGCCCTTTCCAGCTCTGTGTTGTTGAACCTAAGTTTACAGCTTGAATTATATTTTGCTCTGTTTCTTGTCGATGTGCTTTCTATGCCATCACCTTCATCTAGTCGGGTTGGACTAAGTAAGATAGGCAGAGCATTGATCTTATGAAATAATGGAACATTTCTTGCAATGGTATCATAACCAGTACGATCGTGCTCTCTGTTGAATAAACTCGGCTGAATGAGTTTTTCCTTGGTGACCTGCTGACAAATTAAACATCTGTCCCAGTTAGTTTTCACAACTGTTATGATGGCTTCTGCCATGTCTGCAGCATAGGCAGAGGCCGAGGGTTTATCCTTTTACCACCTTTTACCAAGCACTTTGATGTATGGGATACAACTAAGTTCGTGCCTTAACCCTACACTTAGTTCGATCGTTCATCCAATGCCATTTAAATCCTGAGCGATCTGTACACCATCCGGTTAACTAAAACCCCATTAACCTTGGCTCGGCTCTCCCGTGCTGGCACAACCTGTCAATTCAGGTGCGGCTATCTAACTGTTTTGGGGTAAATTAGACAGCATTTGGGATACCAACTTTCAATTAGCTGACATTGAACCCCACTCTGAGTTTAACAGCAGTGATATATCACCAGTGTGCCCTGGTAGTGCAGATATTCACTCTTATCTAATCTATCTATGATCAACAAATCAACACAACTATATTGTGATGTGTTAAAAGTTGTTCTTTAGCATAATAATAATAATCGTATAATCGTCCTTAATGGAAAAAAAACATACATTTCTATGAGAAAATGTATCTTTTGAGGATCCAGGGGGCGGCCATCTTGAAAATAGAAATGTAAAGTGGCTGGGAGTGTTTTCTTGTCAAGCAACCCTTAGAGACTGCTCATGCCAAATGTAATGCTTGTATCACCAAATAAACCATTATATAACTTAATTGCTCCACTAAAGTGTTGGCCATCTTGAAAAATGGCCGCCATCTTGAAATTTCAAGTAGCTGTGGGTGGCCTATTGTCAAGTGACCCACAGAGACTGCTCATGCCAATTTTCATGCTTGCATCACCAAATAAACCATCATATCACTTAACTGCCCACTAAGATGTCAGCCATCTTGAAAAATGGCCGCCATCTTTGATTTTCAAGTGGCTCGATTAAAAAAATCGATAAATGACCTCTAAAGATGATCTGTACCAAGTTTCACGCTTGTATCACCAAGTGAACGATTCTCCCAAAATATTGCTTTTATCCGCTGTACTATTCTACTCCACTACATCTCAGAGGCAAATATTGTACTTTTACTCCACTACAATTATATGAAAACTTTAGTTACTAGTTACTTTTCTGATATAAATTATGATATAATGAAACCTACATTAACCACTTCAGCCCTATTTTATACCGAGGCTATTTGAAAATAGCAGATCTACAAGCTCACAACTCGTCGCATCGTGACGCGTTGTGAGCTTGTATTCGGCTATTCGGCTATTCCTAAGTACATTTTGATGCCAATACTTTTGTACTTTTACTCAAGTAAATTTTGAATTCTGGACTTTTACTTGTAACAGAGTATTTTTATATTGCAATATTGGTACTTTTACTTAAGTAAAGCATTTGAGTACTTTTTCCACCACTGATCACACGTATATAATAACATGCATAGATAGGTCAGATGTCACATATCAATCAGACATAGTAACACCCATAGATCAAGCAGATAATTATAATAAATATAATGTGCATTTGTCACAGCATGAATGAATAAGGTTTTAACCGTGTGTGTGTGTGTGTGTGTGTGTGTGTGTGTGTGTGTGTGTGTGTGTGTGTGTGTGTGTGTGTGTGTGTGTGTGTGTGTGTGTGTGTGTGTGTGTGTGTGTGTGTGTGTGTGTGTGTGTGTGTGTGTGTGTGTGTGTGTGTGTGTGTGGGGGTGTGTGTGTGGGGGTGTGTGTGTGTGTGTGTGCGTGCGTGCGCGTGTTTGCGCGCGTGTGCGTGTGTGTGTTTGTGTGTGTGTGTGTTTGTGTGTGTGTGTGTGTGTGTGCGTGTTTGCGTGTGTGTGCGTGTGTGCGTGTGTGTGCGTGTGTGCGTGTGTGTGTGTGTGTTTGCGCGTGTGTGTGTGTCTCAGTCGTTCCACCTCCAGCCTACCGGCACTCCAGGAACTTACTACCTCCAGACCACTCTGGCCAATCAGGGCCTGCCGCTCAGCCTCGCCACCAATCAGGGCCTTCCTCTCACCCTGACCAATAACGGCACGGTGACCCTCACCACGAGCTCCTCCCCTTCCTCGCCCGACCACATCATTCTGCACAGCCTGTCGGTGAGCGAGCCGTGTGTCTGTTATCATTATTATGCTTATTATTACTTATTATTATTATTACTATTATTATTACTGTTAAAGTTATTATGTGACTCTATAGAGCTGGACTTTAACTCATTCATTTACATTCATTCATTATCAGAAAAGTAACGCGATTTAAAAAATGAACGCATTTTAACCCATTAAGACCTGGAACGTATCCGTGTTTTTTTTAGATTTGAGATTAAAAAGCATTATTTTACATGTTGGCTATTCAAAAATAGCAGATGTACAAGCTCAAGTGTGTGTGTGTGTGTGTGTGTGTGTGTGTGTGTGATGTGTGTGTGGTGTGTGTGGTGTGTGTGGTGTGTGTGTGTGTGTGTGTGTGTGTGTGTGTGTGTGTGTGTGTGTGTGTGTGTGTGTGTTGCATCCAGACGGAGGGTCTCTGCTCCAGTGACGGCGTCATCATACAGACGGTCACCACGGACCCCGCCTCCTCCTCAGATCCCCTCGGCCAATCGCAGCTGGTCGTGGAGACGGAGGGGCGGGACCAGGAGGACGGGGGCGTGCTGGACGCGACGAGCCTCCTGGTTGGCTCGGAGAGCGTCGCCGCGGAGACTCGGGAGCCAATGGCGGACGGCTTCACTGACAAGGTGAACGCGGGCTGTCCTCAAAGGACCGGGGGGTCCTTGAGGGGGTTCCAGGGGGTCCCCAGCTAAATGAGTTCATATAGCATCAAAATCAGTTAAACCACTTTAACCCCTATATACAGTACATTGGTTATTTGAAAATATAATATCATATTTTCATATATTTGAACACATTCGGTGCCAGAATCTTATAATAACAGATTACGTTCTGTGCCAGAGATCTCACCGTTAAGCTACGCACCGCTGTTCGAGCTGTAGACTCCACCACGAGCATTCCATGTGAAACAAAGCATGCGTTCATTTTGCACGATGGTCCTGGCTAACGCCTGGAATGATAACATCTCTCACGTTTGGCCAATCAGATTCGACTATAGAAATCCTTAGTCGGGGACATGGCTACTACTTAACAACCAGTACAAATGAGGCTTTAGGGCGACAAGACACGAGCCCACGGATATCACTGTACTGTATCATAACCTCTGTCTGTCTGTCTGTCTGTCTGTCTGTCTGTCTGTCTGTCTGTCTGTCTGTCTGTCTGTCTGTCTGTCTGTCTGTCAGACTCTGAGCTCCTCATCAGTAGAGCTGTCAGTGGATTCTGAGATGATCGTCTCTCCTCCAGACATCAGCAGCACATTAACAGGTAACACACACACACACGCACACACACACACGCACACGCACGCACACGCACACGCACACACGCACGCACGCACACGCACACACACACACACACGCACACGCACACACACACACGCACACACGCACGCACGCACGCACGCACACACACACACACACACACACACACACACACGCATCTGACGAAATTGTCAGATGCTCTTAATCCAGAGCCATGTACAGTAAGCAAGCAGGTAAACCAAGAACCTATCATCAGTCTAAACAGTAGAATATAAAAATATATATAGGGTTAGGGTTATATAATCTGTATATTGAAACTATACACACTATAGGATGCCAGGTCTACATACCATGCTATCCAAATGACTATCTAAATGTAGTGTTCGAAATTAACACTGTATTTTTCTCTCTCTCTCTCTCTCTCTCTCTCTCTCTCTCTCTCTCTCTCTCTCTCTCTCTCTCTCTCTCTCTCTCTCTCTCTCTCTCTCTCTCTCTCTCTCTCTCTCTCTCTCTCTCTCTCTCTCTCTCTCTCTCTCTCTCTCTCTCTCTCTCTCAGATCCCATCCTAGAGAACCAGGAAGGCTCAGATTGAACAGATTAAACATTAGAGCCAATGTTCTCCGGTGTCGTCGCCTGCCGTCATCCGACGCTGTGGAGCCTCATCTAGGAGCTTATAGACAGCAGAGGGAGAGGTTCTGGTTGGAGCTGGTTATTACCACGTCTGAATGGCTTTTTTTTTAATTCAATCTGATTCAAATGTGATTTACACTGAAAGACACTGAAGCCTGGTTTATACTGTTACTTATTGGTACAGCGCGGTGTCCCTCCACAAAAATAGACCACCTACAAGCTCATAAATAACGTGTCACGATGCGACACTGTGTGAGTACACATCAAATCCCATGTGATCCAAACGGTCCGTTCTAAAGACCACGGTGGAGTGTATTTGGCCGTGGACCCCCATCTCAAAATATGCTGTTCCCGGGACCCCCCCCATGAAGCAAAGATTTGAGTTACAAATGTTCGCTTTAAGAAATATATATATTCAATGATTTGCACAAGTTTTCAAAAATAGCAGATCTACAAGCTCGTAGCGCAGCACTCGAGCTTGTAGATCTGCTATTTTTGAATAGCAATGGTTAAAGTTAAAACGATTGTGATGCTGTATTATCTTATTTTGCTGGGGACCCCCTGGTAACTCCCCAAGGACCCCTGGGGGTCCCCGGACCCCACTTTGAGAAGCAGTGGTGTATGAAATGTATTTAGGTTTGACTAGTGGACGTGACGGACGTGACGGACGCGACGGACGCGACGGGTGATTCTGCTACGACTAGCATTAGCTTGTTTTGTATTTTATTTAAATTGTCCGTTCCGTTCTCTGCTTTTGGCTTTGGTTTCTCAGAAAGTCCATGCAGTATTGTCCATTTAAAGCTACACATTCTGGAACTTATTTTAATGAATAAAACGTCATTTCATCCAATCAGCGTGCAGTGGTATTAGGAGGCGGTCTCCCCGTACTGCTGACGTTGAGATATGTTGACCCTGGTGCTGGGGAGTACACTGTATGTAGGCCAATGGTTTGACAGTTTCAATAAAGTTATTTGAAGCGGGCGGCACGCCGGATTGTGGACGCTGGAAGCGCCGCCATCTTTGTTGTAGTTCTGACCATGTTTTCTGTCAGTAAAGAAGACATGAACCCATGAACGGTCTCAAAACAAGTCCTTGAGGTCAGAGGTTAATGTGTTTCATGGGTTTTTAAGACGTTGAGAGATATTTTTGGACGTTGAACAAATACTCTTAATCTCAAATGTCAACGACAGGCTCTGGAATTTAAGTTATTCTGTAAAGGAGGCGGTGGCTCGCAATAAATATGTTTTAATTGTGTTTTTTGTTCTTGTAAAATAAATGATTACATATGAAGTTAAATGTGATATGCTTTGTGTTTCCTTTTAGGCATATAGCCGACTTTTAAAGGGACAGTTCACCCCCAAAATGACTTTTTCTGTGGATTAGTCACCCCATGGAGATAATTATGTGTTTGTTTTTGTCTCATTCCTAAGCCGATCATTTGATGACCGGCAGCGGTTCCGGTAGGAGACATAAAGAGTCTCCTTTGTGTCTCCTACCGGAACCGCAAAATATCCATGAATGGTCTCCATGGGGTGACTAATCGATAGACTAATCGCTATGAGCTTGTAGATCTGCTATTTTTGAAAAATCGTGAAAAGTTTTTTTTTTTTTGCAGATATTTGTAACTCAAATCTTTGTTTCTGGGGCTGGGGGTCCCTTGGGGGGTCCCTGGAACAAAATGTTTTACAAATGTTCGCTTTAAAAAATATATAATCCAAGATTTTGCCACAAATTTTCACGATTTTCAAAAATAGCAGATCTACAAATATTTCACTTTCAAACATGTGTGGGGTCATTTTAAACGTCTACTCAGGCTTTTGCGAGCCCCACCCCCGGTCGCTTGATTGAGTTTCAATTTGATATTCATTTTATCAGACATTTCCTATTCAAACCCCTTGTAACTTTAAACTCCATTTTAATCATGATGGATTCATATAAAACACCCGTCCTTGGTTCTGCTGACTCATCGTCTTTCTAATGCGTGAGGAGACCCTGTGTTTTTTTCAATTACTTTTTCATTTATTTTTTTATATTCATTTTTGGGAAATGGATTTTTTTTTAAATAAAGTGGGCATGTCTGATAAAATGAATATCAAATATCTAAATACTGAATCAAGCAACTTATAAACTGTCTGGGTGAAACACTGAAGCCTGAGTGGACGATAAAATGACCCCAAAGGTGTTTGAAAGTGAAATATCCCTTTAATAATTACTAATGTCTAAATTGTAGCCTACTTATTGTACACTGTCATGAACTGACTCAAATCATCATGACAAAATTGGGAGACGACACACAGGAACTTAACTTTAAATGTATTTATTGAAAACTCAAAGAACCAGAAAGTTATACTTAATTAGAATGTGGTGTGTATAGTCAGTGGTATCAGTGTAGTGCATGTATGGATGTGTGAAAATGTAGTGTAAGTGCAAGGTGCAGAAACAAGGTAGAACTAAACTCAAAAGGAACCAAAAGCAAACAATGTTTCCTGTGTAGGAGAGAGAGGCAGAATGGCCGTGTCCAGCCTGACCAGCCTGCTTAAATACTCCAGAGGATGATTGAGTCAGGTGTGCCTCGTCCTCTAGGCACACCTCTGCAGGCTGGTCCCCTCCTCCTACACATGAACAGAGAACACCATAGACCATAGATATAGGAACCTAGATACCTCATTGGCCTCTGCAGTTCATTGGAGCAACTCGTATCGCGGCCGCCATTTTAGCGTCGGCAAACTGACCATAGAACTGACACTCAAAGTGACTACTGGCCAATCACAGCGCGTTGACTACTGGCCAATCACAGTGCGTCTTTTCCAAGACTTGTCAGAATCTAGTTGTCCCGCCCCCACCTGCCTCTGATTGGCCTACCGAACGCCCCCTTCTGTGACACATGCGGAAGCTTGTCTACAGCTTGCCTACGCGAAAATGGCGCCCGAGATACCAATGCCTCAGAGCCGAAGGAGGCGTCTACCTTTATATGTCTATGCCATAGACCATATTCACACCGTGGCCATATTGCCATTAAGTTAATGAAATGCCACCCCGGTTTCCACGGCAACGGGGTGGCATTTTCAATGTTAAATTCCAAAATGGCCGCCGTGTGAATATGGTCTATTAGAATCACAGCAACACTACACCCCCCCCCCCCCCATAAGAGAGGAGACCAACCAGGTACTCTGTAACATTTAATTCAACTTTACAGTTAACCATCACCCACACTACCTGACCCATCCATCACCCACACTACCTGACCCATCCATCACCCACACTACCTGACCCATCCATCACCCACACTACCTGACCCATCCATCCAACCACCAGCTCACCCTCTCCACAACCTTGACACCTGTAGGAGCATTTTTAAGAGGGATGAGTGACAGAGTAAACAGCTGGATGGATGCAGGCACAAATATCTGCTAACTGTATTTGGCAGTTTTATATTTTCAAAAGCACAGCCTTAGCTTGACCAAATAAACTTTAGTTATCAGAATATCAGTAAGAGGTGCCACGACTGCAGAACCTACTTGGTCTACGGCAATCTTCCATGCGTGGTAAAGGGAACAAGTCAGGTTTTGTCACACTGTTGACTTTTGGGGCGGCAGTGGCTCAGGGGTAGAGTGGCCGGGTAGAGTGAATTGGAAACCGCAAGGATCCCGGGCTGGGGGGCTCCCCCAGAGTTAGTGTGGAAGTGTCCTTGAGCAAGACGCTGAACCCCTAATTGCTCCCGATAAGCAGGTTGGTGCCTTGCATGGTTTCCTCCTCCATCGGTGTATGAATGTGTGTGTGAATGGGTTAATGGCACAATCAATGTAATGCGCTTTGGATAAAAGCGCTATATAAATGCACCATTTACCATTTACTTTTCTTAAGTCTGTGTAAGGTCGAAAAGTGGAACCAGGCTTTTTAACCAAAAGAGACACACAGAGGCCCTGCTGCCATTTGAGGGTTCTGCCAAATTGTTATCCAGCATGTACCTAACCTCCAGTTGGGCTCGTTTTGCATCTCCAATATCAATATCGTGCTCACTCGTTCATCCCCTGGTTCGTAAAATAATGTCTCTATGGAGAATAACATTGGGTCATCTTAGAATCGTCTCATATAAGAATTGTGTTCCAAAAATAAACAAACTGTCTCGGCGATATTGTCAGGGAGGAGGTTCTGTATCGTTTATGATAGTCAGTCACTCATATTTGATACAGTCTGCTTCTGGCAAAAATGTAACTAATTTGTCGGAAGTAACATTATGGTTTTCTCACCGTCAGTTGATGCTTCATATCCATAAGAGTCAAACCGCCGGGGTCATTTGTTTATTTTTGGAACACAGTTCTTATTTGACGCGATATTAAACACGTCTATGGGGATTCAGAATGGGGGTGGAAAACCGCGAACCAGGTAGGATGTGTAAATTACGTCAGACTTCGGTGCTCTATCAGCTGTGGCTGTGTCATAGAAACCAACTCCTTCCTTTTTGTCTCATCCAACGGTCCAAGTACTCTGGGTAAAGCTTTTAATGCCTGTTACGCGTTGTTTACCCCTACTTGAATCCCACTCTCACCCCCCCCCCCCCCTCCCCTCCATTTACCTGCCCCGCCGAAGAAAACCCCACCGTGCCCAGGGGCGGATTAACCCTTCGTGGTGCCTGGTGCTTGGACCCGGTTGGGTGCCCCCCCCAAGGTTGGTGCCCTGTGCTTCAGCACCTCAAGCCTAGCCTGGTTCCATACCATAGACCCCGCCCACTCTCTGAGTGGACTGCCTCTTGGTCTGGAGTTGTAAATGTGAACCTATAGACTTCTCCGGTACAAAACGCATTGTCCAATGAGAGGCGGAGGTGGGCGTGGGGATCCCTTAGGATTGGTTTAGGGAATTTCTAATCCCCTCCCCCTTGTAATCCCCGACACTGGAGCCAATTTCAGAGCCAATTTCAGAGCTCCACGCAGCTTCAGTCAGCTAAATGATGGATAGTTAGGAACCAAATGGACCCTTATGGGTCTGTAACTCTGAGAGTGTACAAATGGAACCAAATGGCCCCTCACGGGTCCATTTGGTTCCATTTGTACACTCTCAGAGTTAAAATAACATTGATTTTACAATATAAATTGGGGTCCCATAGAAATGCCATTAAATGGGGGTCCGTAGCCCTAATGCAAGTGGGGGTCCTTGAAATCAAAATGGTTGAAAATAAATGCTAGAGCCGTAAAAAAAAACCTTCTCTTATGGGGGTCCCTGGCATATCTTTTCAAATGGGGGTCCCGCGGGCTTATACGTGTCAAGTTGGGGGTCCTTGACATGAAAAAGTTTGAGAAGCATTGCTTTAGGTCACACTTTGTCCATGCCAAATCATTACCCAGGATTTATGTCAACCCCTTCCACTGGTAACTCAGGACGCACCCCCACCTCCACCTCCCCCTCCCCCCTACTAACCAACCCACAGACTGTGGTCATTCTATACCACACAGTGAAGAAGGGTTTACACTGTTACATTATTCCATTCCGTCGCCTTGCTAAACTAATGGCCTGTCATTTGTTTTTGTTTTTCAGGAAAATAAAAAACTGATCCAAAACAAAACTATATGATATTTCTTAATCATTTCACCCAAAATGTTTATAACAAATTATGACTATTTAACTAGAAATAACACTGTCTGTCAGTTATGTAACATAAGAGATTTAAATAGGTTTAAATAGGATTAAATCTGATTTAGGCCAAAATAAATAATTAAAAAAATGGCCTAAATCAGTAAATAATTTGGCCGTAGTCACAAAACCATGTGACTAAGGCAAAAAAATGGCCTATTTTGGCCTAAGTCACACTAGGGAGTTAGGCTATTACTAAAAGGGGAGTGAACAGCATGATCCTTTTCAATTAGGAGATGGGCGATTTTACCCGAGGTGTCCAGTGTCATGAGGAGCTGACTTAGGCAAAAATATAATTTTCCTCAAAAAATGACTTAGTCCATTAGTTTAGCAAGGTGACGATAGGATGTTATTAAATAACATAAAAAAACAACAACCCATGGCTTTGACAATGCTACGGTGGTGAAATAGTGCAGCGTCACCGTCCATCTCTCCTAGAAGAAACACACTTTATATGTGTTTCCTTTCTTTTTCCCACAACAACACAGTGCTGGAAAAAGTACTCAACTTCTTTACTTAAGTAAAAGTACCAATAGAAATACTCTGTTACAAGTAAAAGTCCAGAATTCAAAATTTACTTGAGTAAAAGTAGAAGAGTATTGGCATCAAAATGTACTTAAAGTACCAAAAGTAAAAGTACTGAAATGTTTGAAAATAGCAGATCTACACTTGTAGATCTGCTATTTTCAAACAGCCTCGGTATAAAATAGGGCTAAAGTGGTAAATGTATGTTTCATAATATCATAATTTATATCTGCAAAGTAACTAGTAACTAAAGTTGTCAAATAATTGTAGTGGAGTAAAAGTACAATATTTTCCTCAAAGATGTAGTGGAGTAAAAGTAAAAGTATTCAAAATTGGAAATGCTCCAGTAAAGTAAAAGCACCTCAAAATTGTACTTAAGTACAGTAGTTGAGTAAATGTACTTTAAAGAGCATCATAGATCTGAGAGGTCAGCTGCTACATGAATCCTGTTCCTCCGTCATGGACACAAAGAGACCTTGTGATTAAAAGTCAGTGTTTGTGGTTTCCAGTTGATGTTGTTGTGAAGACGATCGCTGATTTTTAATGTAGGACTGGGGTAAATATTAGAGGTGTAACGATATAGTAACTGCATCGAAAAATCGTTTTGAATTTTCAACGATCTACTCTATCGATATGCAAACAGCTAAATATCGTATCGTGTGACTTTGTATCGAATCGAATCGTTTTGCAATGCAAATAATCAATATATTATGATATTTGATATTCATTTTATCAGACCCTCCCTATACAAACCCATTGTAACTTCAAACTACATTTTAACCATGTTAGATTCATCAAAAACACCCGTCCTTGGTTCTGGTGACTCACCCTGCCCCCCTAATACGCGAGGGGGCCGTGTTTTTTCAATTACTTTTTTCATTAATTTTAAATATATTTTTTTGAAAATTGAAAATGGAAAAAATAAAATACAATAAAAACGTCTGATAAAATTAATATCAAATATATAAATACTGAATCGAGCAACTTAAAAACTGTCTGGAGGGTTCACAAAAGCCTGAGTAGATGATAAAATGACCAAACGTTTTTTTGAAAGTGAAATATCCCTTTAAGTACATTTTGATACCAATAAATTTAGAATTCCAGACGTTTACTTGTAACAGAGTACTTCCACATCGCAGTATTGATACTTTTACTTAAGTAAAACATTTAAGTACTTTTTCCACCACTGTTTGAGAACCAACTAGCCGTAACATTCTGTTGCTTTAGAGAGTCGTTATAAAAACATAATCCTCTCTCCAACAATCACCAGTTTGTCGTCTACAGGAATCAAAAATGTTTTAATAATTCATATACAATCTACAAGCTCGCAGCGCGGCACTTCATGCTGTGCTGAGAGCTTGCGGATCTGCTATTTTTGAACATTTTTGAAAAATCTTGAAAGTGTTGAATCATTAATTTAGAAAATAGCATTAAAGGGGTAGTTCACCCCAAAATGACTTTTTTTCTATGGATCAGTCCCCATGAAGACTTCATGGATATATTCTTTTCTGTTTTTTTTTTTCTTGCTTTCCTAAGCCAATAATTTGATTGCATTTTTTGGGTGAACTATCCCTTTAATGGGTTAAGGAAGGAGGGAAACAAGCACATTCCATTCTTCCATGTGATCCTGTATTCAGTGAAATCATCCCAACAACTCGTTCTCTTTAAAACACTTCATTAGAAGATTCTTCTGTCATCATTCCAGTCTGTCATCATCATCATCATCATCACATTTTATTTAAAAAAAAAACACTTTAAAACCCGTAACGTTGTTGTTCAGGGGAGTCCCTCAGGGCTCTGTGCGAAGATACACTGAATGCCTTCGCTGAAAACAGCCCATCGACAAAGCTCAAGCGACGCGTCGCGTAGGCTTGTCCATCTGCTGTTCTCCTGCCAACCCTCCCCCCCTATAGGGTTTCTAAGTGGTTTAATAGTGAAGAAGAGCTATGGCTATACTCAACACCTCAGTGCAGATCTACAAATGACACCACGAGTGTAAAGGTGTGAATCACAGACACATCAATATGATATATAGCCATCCGACACCTGTATGATCTGTGTGTGTGTGTGTGTGTGTGTGTGTGTGTGTGTGTGTGTGTGTGTGTGTGTGTGTGTGTGTGTGTGTGTGTGTGTGTGTGTGTGTGTGTGTGTGTGTGTGTGTGCGCGTGTGTGTGTGTGTAGGGAAAGTGGGGGGGCAGTGTCTGCATAGCATAGCGCCCTCTTCTGGCAGGACTAGAGGGCGGGTCCTGAGAACGACTGTGGTAAAGAGTACGACTGTTTAAGTGTGTGTGTGTGTGTGTGTGTGTGTGTGTGTGTGTGTGTGTGTGTGTGTGTGTGTGTGTGTGTGTGTGTGTGTGTGTGTGCACGAGAGTGTGTGTGTGCATGTGGCGTATTGCATCAAGAGCACCATTTTCAACCTCCAACCGTCTTCATATAATTGATCCTCAAACCCATTAAAACCAGGAAAGCATTCATGCCACTTTATATTTTTTTGGCGTTGGCTATTAAAAAATAGCAGATATACAAGCTCACGGCGGCAGCGCGGCACGAAACTAGTTTATCCATATTTTACACTAAACTATTCAACAGCAGATCTACAAGCTCGCTATGAGCTTGCAGGTGAAAATGTGTGCAAATATTTGAATATACTGTATATATATTTTTAAAGCGAACACTTTTAACTCAAATCTTTGCTTCTGGGGGTCCCTGGAACAAAATATTTTGAGATGGGGGTCCACGGCCAAATACATGTCATTTTGGGGGTCCTTCAGATGACACGTTTGAGAACAACTGATATGGATTTGACATTTTAAAAAAACTGTAGAATTTAGAAGACATTTGTAAAATCCCCCAGAAGCAAAGATTTGAGTTACAAATATATACATATACATATATTCAAAGCACAAATGTTCACGATTTAAAAAAAATAGCAGATCTACAAGCTCATAGCGCGGCACTCTATGCCGCGCTATGAGCTTGTAGATTTGCTATTTTTGAACAGCCGAGTCTGTGATTAGACAGAGGTCTGTTATTGAGCTCATCGGTCATTATTATCCAGTAATAACACACACCCCCGCTGAATTCAGCGATTGACCAATCAGAATCAAGCATTCAACCAAGCCGCGTAACAATGAGCATTAGTGAGGACCAGTTACATGAAGAATAAAAGGTTGAAAATGTGTAAAACGCGCTCCTTCAGTTTTATACTCCCGTTGCGGGAGAAAAAACAGCCGAGCTTGTAGATCGGCCGTTTTCAGCGAGCCGCGGTATAAATGTGACTTTTTTTATGGCTTCAGATGAAAGTGGCGTTCAGCTTTGGCCTGAACGTATATGGCTCGTCATAGTTCCAAACGTCTCAATGACTCGGCTCGTAAAAAAACCCGTTGATCTGGGCTCTTTGATTTGAGCGAGATAATCGTCACATGACATGAAAGAGCGATGACAGAGAATGTGAGGCGCGCGACGCGCGTGTTTTTTCAACGTGATTTAACGCCATAACTGTGGAGAAAGCGACACAGCAGTGGTTCTCAACCTGGTGGGTCGGGGACCCCCTCGAGGGGGGGGGGGGTCCCCCACATGACAGTGAAGTGACAAAAGGACCTTTAAGACCTTTTTAATACCTCAAAAGAAAGAAAGAAACGAAAAAAATACATTTTCTGCATCAAAAGTTATCAACAAACTATACTATTAAAAACTGGTGAAACATGGGCCAAATAGTCAAATAATATAAGAAAGATGCAAATATTGTGAAAATAGCAGATCTACAAGCTCACAACGACTCGCAACGCGAGTCGTTGTGAGCTTGTAGATCTGCTATTTTCACAACATTTATCAGTGGAACCGAGGCAAACAAAATGTAACGCCTCAACTCCAAGTGCTTGTCAGGGTGTGGGGGTTCCCCAGTTCAAATATGGTTATTTTGGGGGGTCCCCAGTTCAAATACAATAATTTTTTTTTGGGGGGGGGGGGGGGGGGGTTGAGAACCACTGCTTTACAGTACCAGAGATGAGGTCAGGAGGTCAGAACAGATCTCCAAGTCGGCCTCGGCTTCATCAAGTGCAGTTCTGATCAAAAGAGGGTTTTGATACGTTTAAGGTTTTGACACAGAAACAGTGTTAGAGGCAATGGTTGTATCCTGATTAACAACTGAACCACCTCTGTGTGTCTGTGTGTCTGTGTGTGTGTGTGTGTGTGTGTGTGTGTGTGTGTGTGTGTGTGTGTGTGTGTGTGTGTGTGTGTGAAATAAAACTACATTCTGACCCGTTGTGACACAACACACACGTCTGATTGACACTTTGTCACATGAGACCTTTTGGAAAAACAAACCCATCCAGAACATCTTTGTGTCATTTTAGGATTTCTTTGGCTATTACAAAAAAAATAGCAGATATACAAGCTCATACAGTAGCTCTATGAGCTTGTAGATCGTGACAAATCGTGAACATTCGTGCAAATGTTTGAATATATATTTTTAAAGCGAACATTTGTAACTCAAATGCTTTGCTTCTCTGGGATTTTACAAAATGTCTCCTAACAATACATTTTTTTTGTTGCTATAATATCAGTGGTGCTCAACCTTTTTCATGTCAAGGACCCTAAAAATTATATGTATTAAAGATTTTAATTAAAAACACATTTGCTTTAAAAAATATATTGAAAGATTTGCACACATTTTCAAAAAATAGCAGATCTATTGGCTAAAGTTCTCATCAGAATGGGGGATGCTAGGGTTCAAGTGGTTCATTGTAAAAAAAAAACATCCTATCACACAAAGATCTGATTTTGGCCCTGTGAGCCCCATGGTAGGACAATCACACTTCCAACTACAACACCCAGAATGCATCCTGTCTGGATAATATGTCAGCATGTAAACACATATCACCATGACAACCTGCTGTGGGGCCGGGCAACGTAATCCTTATTACATCAATGTTCCGTGATGCCAGACAGGATGGCAAGATGTCTGACATGTTGTGTATCGTTTTATATATGTTTAAAATAACAATTTAGCCGATACTGATACTGATATGTGTTTATTTAATTTTTGGCGTTATTATTTTCCCCTTTTGTGCCAGGGAAACAAATGACTCTTCATTATAAGAAACAGCTTGGCAGGCTGCAGAGAACCAACACACCAACACAGCCAGAGCTAAATTGATGCCCATCAACAACAGATGAATATCGACTACTGCCATCGGTTAAAGGAGTAGTTCACCCAAAAAAGGATTGATCAGTTACACACCCCATGAAGCATTGAATTAATGGAGATTATTTTTTTGTTTTTTTCGCGTTCCTAAGCCAATAATTAGATTTACGGCGGAAAGATGCTAATGTATCCGGTAGGAGACTCAAAGGAGTCTCTTTGAGTCTCCTACCGGAAATACACCCGCTCATCAAATTATTGGCTTAGGAATGCGTCAAAATCTCAAGGCTTCATGGGATGTGTGATTGATAGAAAATAACGATTTTTTTGACATCATGACATGGCAGGAACTCATTCTCTGTCAAAGACGTCTTTTGACGTTTGTAAATCAAAAGCCCCAGAGAGCGCCCAAAGACGTCTTTTGAGGCGTGTTGTGTTTTTTTGTTTTCTTTACACTAGACGGCGCTCTTCGCTAAGATATGAGCGACCATTTCAGACACAGATCCAGGGGGTCACGTGATCGCAAGATCTCCTCCACCGCTCACTTCCTTGTTATTCGATTTGGAAGGAAAACGCCCTTTTTCCCGCCTCCCAGGATTTCCTCTGCATTTTTTTACGAGACGTGCGCTATATTTAGACCCTACAGAAAAACGCCGGAAAAAATCCTTGATTATGCGATGAAATATATATAATTTTATGCGGTGAAATTGCGGTAAGTTGCGAAATATGCGGCAATATGTGAACATTGAAATATGCGAAAAGTTCAGAAAAATACAAAATAAAAAAAAGTTGTGAAATATGCGATGCATAACGCATATCATGTGACGCAGCCTTTTTGAAGAAGAAAAAAACATTACCCCCGCATAATTCTGCGCCATTTTGCTGATTATGCGGTAAATTATGCGATCGCATAATCGCATTTTTCTGGAGGGTCTATATATTCAACGGCCTATAACTAGCGACCGGGGGGATGGATCATACTGGAGATAAATATTCCCTGATTAGTTGAAAAAAAAGGTAAGAAAAACGAAAAATCGCTGGCAGTGGCTGATTTATTTATTTACTCTGGCAGTGAATGAGTTAATTGTCTTTAAAACCCATTTAAAGCATCAGGGTCACTTTAGATTATTTATTTTTTTGCGTTGGCTATTCAAAAAAATTGCAGACGTACAAGCTCACTGCCGCGCTGTGAGCTTGTACGTCTGCTATTTCTTTTTTTGGAACATCACAGGTCTTAATGGGTTAACTGCTTGGCTATTTCATACTTTGAAAAGTGGTTTATAAAATGTAGCTATTTGTTGGAAAATAAAAATAAACGATATCGTCACAATACGTCATCACTGTCCAAATCAAGGTTTAAAGGGATAGTTCACCCAAAACAAATTTTAGTTTCTATGGATCAGTCACCCCATGGAGACTTGAATTCATGGATATTTTTTTACATTTGTGTCTCATTCCTTTAAGACAATAATGTGATGACCGGCAGCGGTACCAATAGGAGACACAGAGTGTCAACTTTGTGTCTCCTACCGGAGACATTAGCGTCTTTCCGCTGGTCGTCACATGATTGTCTTAGGAATGAGACACAAAAACTAAAAAAAATATATCCATGAATTTAAGTCTCCATGGAGTGACTGATACATAGGGGGGAAAAGTCATTTTGGGGGTGAACTATTCCTTTAATTGAGTCCATCCTGCCCAGCCCTGACCCCATGTTGTCATGGTATCCATGACAACATGGTCCTCACATTCTACAACAGTACATTGTGTGTGTGTGTGTGTGTGTGTGTGTGTGTGTGTGTGTGTGTGTGTGTGTGTGTGTGTGTGTGTGTGTGTAACAAACAATGTAACCCAACTCCATTCTTCTTCGGGTCCCATCGGAACCTTCAAAGTCTCATGGGGCTCTGGTTCCCCCTGCTGGTGGAACGTGTGTCCCACGTGGTTGTTGTTGTTTTTTTTGGGGGGGGGGGGGGAAGGTTTTTGGTTCTTCGTCCTCAACGTGTTCAAAGTCAACCACGTACAACGTCCAGTCTGTCTCCATCTGGTCCCACTGGGGAAAGGTGTGTTCTTCAACACTGTGTGTGTGTGTGTGTGTGTGTGTGTGTGTGCCACTAAGTGTTTGTGTGTGTCTCTAAGTGTGTGTGTGTGTGTCTCTAAGTAATAAAGGAATAAACCACTGTTCCTTCTTTGGTCTGTGGGTCAAAGGTCTCTTCTCTCTGTGTCTCTGTGTCTCTCTCTCTACGTCGTTGGTTCTCAAAGATGGGGTCCAGGGACCCCCAGGGGTCCTTGGGGGGGAGGAGGGGGGGGGGGGGGGCTGGTGTTCCAAGGGGTCCCCAGCAAAATGTGTTAAAAGTGGCATCACAATAATTTCAACCACTTTAACCTTTTACACTTTGGGCTATTCAAAAAATAGCAGATCTACAAGCTCGTAACGCGGCACCGAGTGCCGCGCTACGAGCTTGTAGATCTGCTATTTTTTTTTTGAATCCTCGCACAATTTATTTTTTTTAAAACGTGAAAAGGTTTGAGAAACACTACATGACTCCATGGAGGAAGAGGGTGTGTCTCTCTCTCTCTCTCTCTCTCTACGTAGAGGTTGTGAGTCTCTCTCTCTCTCTCTCTCTCTACGTAGAGGTTGTGAGTCTCTCTCTCTCTCTCTCTCTACGTAGAGGTTGTGAGTGTCTCTCTCCCTCTCTCTCTCCACGTAGAGGTTGTGAGTGTCTCTCGCTCTCTCTCTCTACGTAGAGGTTGTGAGTGTCTCTCGCTCTACGTGACACCATGGAAGTAGAGGTTGGCACACAGACACAGCAGAACCACAGAGGCCAGCTTGTAGTAGATGAGATTCCTAAACTTTGGCTCCAAGTCACCCTGACGATACCAGAATATCTGTGGAGAGAGACAGAGAGAGAGAGAGAGAGAGAGAGAGAGAGAGAGAGAGAGAGAGAGAGAGAGAGAGGAGAGAGACAGAGACAGAGACAGAGACAGAGACAGAGAGAGAGACAGAGACAGAGACAGAGACAGAGACAGAGACAGAGACAGAGACAGAGAGAGAGAGAGAGAGAGAGAGACAGAGACAGAGACAGAGACAGAGAGAGAGACAGAGACAGAGAGAGAGACGGACAGACAGACAGACAGACAGACAGACAGACAGACAGACAGACAGACAGACAGACAGACAGACAGACAGACAGACAGACAGACAGACAGACAGACAGACAGACAGACAGACAGACAGACAGAGAGATGGAGAAACAGAGAGACAGACAGAGAGACAGAGAGAGAGAGGAGAGAGGGGGGAGACAGAGAGAGAGACAGAGACAAAAAGAGAGAGAGACAAAAAGAGAGAGAGACAGAGAGAGAAAAAACTGAAATACATTTTCTTATGACTTATATTATGTTATGTAGACTTGGGCGCTACAGTCTCCGTAAACTAGGATCACAGAAGCTGTAGCATCAGTAAAAACTATAGGATACCAGGTTCATTTGTTGACCTGGCATCCTATAGTCTTTACAGACTTTTTTTTGCTCTTCCTGAACACACCTGTGGATTATACCAGGGACAAATGACTTGGACTTTCCGTCATGGAGCTACTTGCGGATTATACCAGGGTCAGTCCACCTTAGGTGCATTATGCACCTTAATCCCATGTAGAACGCACTGACTTTTTGTCTTTTTATTGTGCTTTTTTGTCTTTCCCTAAGCACCTTAACGTCCATAAGTATATCATGCACAGTATACATACATTGCTGCTATGCTCAGGCACCTTAGTCATATTTTTTATCTCAGGTACTTTGTAAATATGTAGATAACTTGTTTGGCCTTGTTGTTCTCTTGTTTGATCTCCTTCCCACTTGCCCCCCCCACCCCCCTCTTCTTCTTCCTCCCCCTCTTCTTTCTATGGAAATAACTTTGCGATGGGAACGATGTACAAAAAATGAATTTCTACCACTTTTTTACCTTGTAAACCAGCTGTGATGTGACAATAAACCTGATTCTGATTCAGTAGGTTCTGTGATCCTAGTTTACTGTAGCGCCCAAGTCCTGTACTTAGGTGCCACCGGTTGCCGAGGGAGTTCTGACGTGAGCTCAAATAACTGATGTCCTGAACATCCGTGGAGTTCATAACAAACCATATTTATTATCAGTAGCTTTAGTCGTGCCAATCACTTTAGCGTACGATAAATAAATATGATGAATACAAGTCAAAACGCACACAGACCTCCAGCTCTCATGAGACACAGTCCAAAGCTGTTGCCACTGGCAACACCTGCACTTGATTACAGAGCCTGTTTAACACGTTGATTGCCAAGATCGCATTGATGCGTTCTTTCCAAAAAAACATTTTTAATTTTTTTTATTCCACAAGGGGCGCCCTAACACAGCTTTGGAATGATCGATCGTCACTCAGAGAAGTAGTATGTGACGTCATTGCAAAAAACTATTCATCCCAATGATGGGATTTTCAGAAAAACAGCTGTAACTCAGTTTATTCTTTTTGCATTGAAAACCACCCGTTTACAGCGGGCCGTAGCCCCAAAATGGCGGATGGAATGTTCCTCCTCCTCTGAATACACAGATCCCTCCGCCTACCCAAGGGGACTTTTTTTTTTTTTTTGTACACAATGTATCTTCCACAGCGTTTCAGCGATCGTGGATTTAAGGTAATTACGCTGGCATGGGGATAAAAAACGATGTTTAACACATTTACTGCCAAGATATTAAACATAGTTTTCTATCCCCGTGCCAGCGTAATGACCTTAAATCAACGATCGTTTTGAAACGCCGTGGAAGATACATTGTGAAAAAAAAAGACACAAAAAAGTGAGTAGGCGGAGGGATCTGTGAATCCACAGGGACAATAACGTTCCAACCGCAATCCGCCATTTTGGGGCTTTGGTCGCTGAAATCTAGTGGTTTTCAATGCAAAAAAAAAGAAACTAAGTTACAGATGTTTTTCTGAAAATCACATCCAGGAAGCGGATGACTTCCTGGTTTTTAGAAGGACGTCACATCAGATGCTTCTTCTCTGAGTGACGATCGATTTTTTTGGTCCATATCGTGCAGCCCTAGAGTATGTGTGTGTGTGAGTGTGAGTGTGTGTGTGTGTGTGTGTGTGTGTGTGTTACCAGCACTAGGGTGGACCCACAGGTCAACAGGATACACACTGTGTGTGTGTGTGTGTGTGTGTGTGTGTGTGTGTGTGTGTGTGTGTGTGTGTGTGTGTGTGTTACCAGCACTAAGGTGGACCCACAGGTCAACAGGATACACACTGTGTGTGTGTGTGTGTGTGTGTGTGTGTGTGTGTGTGTGTGTGTGTGTGTGTGTGTGTGTGTGTGTGTGTGTGTGTGTGTGTGTGTGTTACCAGCACTAGGGTGGACCCACAGGTCAACAGGATACACACAGAGAAGAACACATTGAGCGGTAGAGGAGGGATGGAGGGGAACACGAAGGAGCTGATCACCGTCACCTGTAGGGGGCGACAACACCAGGACGCTGAGCGTTTAGGATCCATTGATTTGATTGAACACTTTTATTATATATTATTATATTTATTATTCAGGAATGTAAAACAGCACAGAGGTACGGTCAGACATTAAAGGGAGAGTTCACCCCCAAAAAAACATTTTCCCCTATGGACTAGTCACCTCATGGAGACTTGAATTCATGGATATTGTTTAGTTTTTCTCTCATTCCTAAGACAATTCGGTTTTTAAGTCTGATGTCATTTTGTTGTCCGACGTCCCGTCCGGGTCCAAAAGGCACCAGCACCTCCACTCTTCATTGTAAACAAACATGTTGGAACCCGTAAATCTTTTTACAATAACCTCCTTTTTCAGAAATGAACCATTGAGGGTTGTAAAAGGGTCTTAATGCTAATATCATAGACAGTACAAAGTAGGCTATTTTTTTCCTTCACAGCACCAGGAGATATCATTTTTCAAAGATTTAGACTCCAATCCACTTCCTGGTTAACTTATGACTTCAAAAGCCTGTATCTCGGCTCCTGTGTACTTTTTTTTTTTACAATGTATTTTTAACTATTTTCAACTGGCTGCAACTATGGAACGGATTACCGAATGTTTTAAAAATTTTCCCCGCGATTGTACGAGACCTCTATGTGTGTAATGAGGTGATCACCGTGAGGACGGTGATCACTGAAAATATTTTGTGACTACTTGAAAAAGGTTCAAAAATGGTTAAAAATCCTGGCACTCAACGTATAGTATTTTAATAAACCTCTGGCACCCAATGTGTTAACATTATAATATTTATTTTTATATGTATTTATATATAAATATATATATATATATATATATATATAAACTGCTCAAAAAAAGTTCGGAAACGTAACTTCGGTCAATTATTTCTCCCCTTCAACAATACCAATTGGTATTGTGTTTTATATCATTATTATCGTTGATTAGTCACCTTAACAACGAGGTACAGCTTGTAAGGATCGTGCATTCGTGGAATGAGCAACACAGCTAAACGCGTGGGTAGCGCCTCCAAAAAAATTACCAGAATCACCCAATATGACAGGCACCTGAACATATGGTTCTGCAACTTTGTTGAGTTTGTGTTGATGCTCCAAGCAGCAACACTGCCCCCCCATGGAAAGATGCCACGTTGGTCCCTGGTGTGCCACAAAGCCTGGTGTGCGTTATTAAAGACCCGTGTGATCCGGTCTGGGCCACGCCTAATGAAGAAATAAATAATACGAATAATTCTCTTTCCGGATTTTGCCCATCCGGTTTTGCGGAGCCGCTTTGTTTTGGTTCCCTAATCCCTATTTAAATGGAATAGAATGTCCCCACTGGGATAATACAGACACTAAATAGTCTCCGGAAAGTGCACTCACATTTATATTTAAAAAATAAACTAAACTACGCTGCATCAAGGATTTTATTAGGACGGACCTATTTCAGGGTGAAGTCTTTCCGGATCTGCTCATCTGGCCGCCTGGTGACGTAGAGTTACTTTCGCTCCCGACCGGATCATAGACCCGAAAAGATATGCTGCCCAGGCTAGCACTTTAGTGGTTATTTTAGTGTCAGATGTGTTAAAACAGCGAGGGACACAGCACTGTGGCATAGTGGGAAAACACACACTTGGACCCGGAGGTTGTTCTGACGGTGTGGAACGTCACGGCTTAACAACACAACCATTTGATGACCGGCAGCGCTTCCGGTAGGAGACACAATAAAGAGTCTCCTTTGTTTCTCCGACCGGAAACAGATGCCTAAGCTACCGGTCCGCTCAAATTATTGTCTTTTAGGAATGAGACAAAAAATATATATATATGTTACAGTATGATTGGAGAACCAGTACGATTGAAGAAGGCTCGCTCGTTTTTACCACCCACCCAGCAATTCTGTAGAAGCAACACTAGAGGGAGCCACAAGCCAGGCTTGTGCACAAGCATATATTGCCGCGACCACACACACACGTGCGCGCGTGTGTGACCGGCTTCGAGTGCTATCAATGCATTGAATGGGGAAATAGGCGAGTTTATTAGACCTTTCAATGGGCGAAATAGGCTACTACCTACCCGCGATTTATCAGACCATTCATTCAGGAGCTACTGACCTACTTGGAGGCGGAGCAGTCCGCACAACAATATTTACGATTCTGTGCCTATCGGTACATAACTCAAACGGCGCTGAGTAGGCACAGGCGAACGTCACACCGTTCAGGACGGCAACTCGGTCGCCTTAGCTCCCTCTGTGGTCCTTCACGGGGTGACAGTTCGCCTGTGACTGCGCGCCTCCGTCAGGGTCCAAAACCAAAAGCGAAACCTAAACTGAACTATTAAGTCATGTCAGTTGGTAGGTTAGTATGTCTTGATAACACCCAATGAATGGTCTGATAAATCGTGGGTAGGTAAGTAGGTCGCCTATTTCGCCCATTCAAAGGTCTAATAAACTCGCCTATTTCCCCATTCAATGCAGATAGCATTCGAATCAGGTGGACTGTTAAGATACTTTTATTGTGTTCTGCTGGCTTTTGTTTTAGTTTCTCCCTGACACACACACACACACACACACACACACACACACACACACACACACACACACACACACACACACACACACACACACACACACACACACACACACACACACACACACACACACACACACACACACACACACACACACACACGGAGGAGGAGAAGGAGAAGGAGGAGGAGCTCCTCCTCCTCGCGAGCCTCGCTAATAAACCCTGTCTCGAAAAGCCCCGCATCGCCCCGAAGCCCCGTGCCTAAAAACGAGCGCTCTGTCTTCAATCGTACTGGTTCTCCAAACGTACTGTGACATATATATATATCCATGAATTCACGCTAAAAAGGATAACACAAAAAAAAAAAAATCCTGGGGACTTGTTTCCATTGTGGTTCTATCTATTCAATTCATCAACTTAGCATAACATTTTTTACACAATAATTAATGTCATCAACAAATACAAAACACATGTGATGTACATGATGTTGGCTATTCAAAAATAGCAGATCTACAAGCTCATAGCGCGGCACCGCGCTATGAGCTTGTAGATCTGCTATTTTTGAAAAATCGTGAAAATGTGTGCAAATCTTTGAATATATCTATATATTTTTAGAGCAAACATTTTTAACTGAAATCTTTCATTCATTCTTCTGTAATGTATTCTACAGCAACGCTTCACAGACGTTTAGGGAAAAATGTTGACGTCTCCCCGAGACCCAAACTAAGTGAAAATAGACGATCTAAAAATCTCACAAAAACGTCACAATGAGACACGTTGTGAACTTGTACATCTGCTATTTTGTCTTCTGGGTCTCTGGAGCAAAAACATTTTAATTGTATTGTCTTATTCATGGGATTCCTTTGATTTTATTAATTTATTTTGAAGAATGTTTTTTTACCCTCTGAATTTTTCATTGTGAAAATATTTTGAAATATATATTTTTTCTTTTGTAGGAAACGGGAAAAAATGGCCAAAATGGTGAGTTCTTGTGGGCGATGGCTGGAGGGATGACGGATGGAGGGATGACGGATGGAGGGATGACGGATGGAGGGATGACGGATGGAGGGATGATGAGGCTCGAGACTATATGGAGGATCTCACAGCGTTTAAAGAGCAGAAGTGAGAACAAATACAGTCCCTGGTATCTCTACCTCAATCTGAGAACACTCTATATATAAATAAATATATATATATATATATAGACACTGTGGTCTGTCTATGCTGTAGCAGAGCTCACAGGTGCAGATGTTTTTCCAGATGTTTTGGTTGATTACTCACCAGAACGACCAGAGACGTGAATCCCCCCACGGCCAGGTTGATGATCCGGTCCTGATCACAGCAGAAGTGAGAGAAGAGGGGGGGGAGGAGAGAGAGAGAGAGAGAGAGAGAGAGAGAGAGAGAGAGTGAGTGGGGGAAGAGAAGATAAGTTAAATCAGACACAAACATGAACGATTATCTTTCTCGCAATAACGTCTAGACCAGTGGTTCTCAACCAGTGGTCCTTGGGGGGGGGGGGGGGGGGGGACCAGGGGGCGTCACAATCATTTCAACCACTTAGCTTTGGGCTATTCAAAAATAGCAGATATACAAGCTCATGTATATCTGCTATTTTTGAAAAATCTTGAAAACGTGTGCAAATCTTTGAATACATATCTTTCGAACATTTTTTATGCAAGTCTTTGCCTCTGGGGGTCCCTGGCACAAAACATTTTCAGATGGGGGTCCGCGGCCAAAATGTATATCATTTTAGGGGTCCTTGGCATGAAAAGGGTTGAAAACCACTGGTCTAGACCAGGGGTTCCCAAAGTTGGGGTCGCGACCCCACTTGGGATTGCGGGAGACTGACGGTGGGGTCGCGAAATAATTTTGGGTCGTATCAAAAAAAAAAAAAAACGTTTAAAAAAAAAATATTATTTTAATTTTAAATTCAACAGAATGGATGAAATACAACCTAAAATGATTACAAATAGTACGTTTTACCATTTTAATACGTTTTCAAATGCGCACAGAACGTGCAAGTTTATGTGCATAAATATACCTCCAGGTTTAGGTGGGGTCGCGAGTCAATGGCCGCCTTATTTTGGGGTCGCGGGCTGAAAAGTTTGGGAACCCATGGTCTAGACCTGAGGCACGGTGAACCCATGGTCTAGACCTGAGGCATGGTGAACCCATGGTCTAGACCTGAGGCATGGTGAACCCATGGTCTAGACCTGAGGCACGGTGAACCCATGGTCTAGACCTGAGGCACGGTGAACCCATGGTCTAGACCTGAGGCACGGTGAACCCATGGTCTAGACCTGAGGCCCATGGTCTAGACCTGAGGCACGGTGAACCCATGGTCTAGACCTGAGGCACGGTGAACCCATGGTCTAGACCTGAGGCCCATGGTCTAGACCTGAGGCACGGTGAACCCATGGTCTAGACCTTAGGCATGGTGAACCCATGGTCTAGACCTGAGGCATGGTGAACCCATGGTCTAAACCTGAGGCACGGTGAACCCATGGTCTAGACCTGAGGCACGGTGAACCCATGGTCTAGACCTGAGGCACGGTGAACCCATGGTCTAGACCTGAGGCACGGTGAACCCATGGTCTAAACCTGAGGCATGGTGAACCCATGGTCTAAACCTGAGGCACGGTGAACCCATGGTCTAAACCTGAGGCATGGTGAACCCATGGTCTAAACCTGAGGCACGGTGAACCCATGGTCTAAACCTGAGGCACGGTGAACCCATGGTCTAAACCTGAGGCATGGTGAACCCATGGTCTAGACCTGAGGCATGGTGAACCCATGGTCTAGACCTGAGGCATGGTGAACCCATGGTCTAGACCTGAGGCATGGTGAACCCATGGTCTCTAGACCTGAGGCACGGTGAACCCATGGTCTAGACCTGAGGCATGGTGAACCCATGGTCTAAACCTGAGGCACGGTGAACCCATGGTCTAAACCTGAGGCATGGTGAACCCATGGTCTAGACCTGAGGCATGGTGAACCCATGGTCTAGACCTGAGGCATGGTGAACCCATGGTCTAGACCTGAGGCATGGTGAACCCATGGTCTAGACCTGAGGCATGGTGAACCCATGGTCTAGACCTGAGGCATGGTGAACCCATGGTCTAGACCTGAGGCATGGTGAACCCATGGTCTAAACCTGAGGCACGGTGAACCCATGGTCTAGACCTGAGGCATGGTGAACCCATGGTCTAGACCTGAGGCATGGTGAACCCATGGTCTAGACCTGAGGCATGGTGAACCCATGGTCTAAACCTGAGGCATGGTGAACCCATGGTCTAGACCTGAGGCACGGTGAACCCATGGTCTAGACCTGAGGCATGGTGAACCCATGGTCTAGACCTGAGGCACGGTGAACCCATGGTCTAAACCTGAGGCATGGTGAACCCATGGTCTAGACCTGAGGCATGGTGAACCCATGGTCTAGACCTGAGGCATGGTGAACCCATGGTCTAGACCTGAGGCACGGTGAACCCATGGTCTCTAGACCTGAGGCACGGTGAACCCATGGTCTAAACCTGAGGCATGGTGAACCCATGGTCTAGACCTGAGGCATGGTGAACCCATGGTCTAGACCTGAGGCATGGTGAACCCATGGTCTAGACCTGAGGCACGGTGAACCCATGGTCTAGACCTGAGGCACGGTGAACCCATGGTCTAGACCTGAGGCACGGTGAACCCATGGTCTAGACCTGAGGCACGGTGAACCCATGGTCTAGACCTGAGGCCCATGGTCTAGACCTGAGGCACGGTGAACCCATGGTCTAGACCTGAGGCACGGTGAACCCATGGTCTAGACCTGAGGCACGGTGAACCCATGGTCTAGACCTGAGGCCCATGGTCTAGACCTGAGGCATGGTGAACCCATGGTCTAGACCTGAGGCACGGTGAACCCATGGTCTAGACCTGAGGCACGGTGAACCCATGGTCTAGACCTTAGGCATGGTGAACCCATGGTCTAGACCTGAGGCATGGTGAACCCATGGTCTAAACCTGAGGCACGGTGAACCCATGGTCTAAACCTGAGGCATGGTGAACCCATGGTCTAAACCTGAGGCACGGTGAACCCATGGTCTAAACCTGAGGCACGGTGAACCCATGGTCTAGACCTGAGGCACGGTGAACCCATGGTCTAGACCTTAGGCATGGTGAACCCATGGTCTAGACCTGAGGCACGGTGAACCCATGGTCTAGACCTGAGGCACGGTGAACCCATGGTCTAAACCTGAGGCATGGTGAACCCATGGTCTAGACCTGAGGCACGGTGAACCCATGGTCTAAACCTGAGGCATGGTGAACCCATGGTCTAGACCTGAGGCATGGTGAACCCATGGTCTAGACCTGAGGCATGGTGAACCCATGGTCTAGACCTTAGGCACGGTGAACCCATGGTCTAGACCTGAGGCACGGTGAACCCATGGTCTAGACCTGAGGCACGGTGAACCCATGGTCTAGACCTGAGGCATGGTGAACCCATGGTCTAGACCTTAGGCACGGTGAACCCATGGTCTAGACCTGAGGCATGGTGAACCCATGGTCTAGACCTGAGGCACGGTGAACCCATGGTCTAGACCTGAGGCACGGTGAACCCATGGTCTAGACCTGAGGCATGGTGAACCCATGGTCTAGACCTGAGGCATGGTGAACCCATGGTCTAGACCTGAGGCACGGTGAACCCATGGTCTAGACCTGAGGCATGGTGAACCCATGGTCTAGACCTGAGGCACGGTGAACCCATGGTCTAAACCTGAGGCACGGTGCCAACACTGGCACAGGGGAGGGTGAGCACTTTGAGCTTTGTTTCAAATGTAAAGTGAAATATAAATAAAATGCATTATTATTATTATTATTATTACAGGATAATCCTATGAGACTATCTTGAACCTCAACATGCAGAGGAGGAGAAGATGTAAACAACAACCGAGCCGGACTTGGACTCGTGGTGGAAACGTTGTGAGAACAGACGGTTCTACAACGACTGAAAAGTGGATCAAACTCATGAGCCTGACGATGGACCAACGTCAGCACAAAGTCACATGACACAAAGTCACATGACAGCCCATATTCAGCATCGCCCCGCCCCATAGACAATGGTGTAAAGTAACTAAGTACATTTACTTAAGTACTGTACTTAAGTACAATTTTGAGGTATTTGTACTTTACTTGAGTATTTCCAATACTTTTACTTCTACTCCACTACATCTCAGAGGCAAACATTGTACTTTTACTCCACTACAATTATTTGAAAACTTTAGTTACTAGTTACTTTTCAGATATAAATGATTACATTATAAAACATACATTAACCACTTTAGCCCTATTTTATACCTAGGCTATTTGAAAATAGCAGATCTACAAGCTCACAACGCGTCGCGATGCGACGCGTTGTGAGCTTGTAGATCGGCTATTTTCAAATATTTAGTACTTTTACTTTTGGTACTTCAAGTACATTTTGATGCCAATACTTTTGTACTTTTACTCAAGTACATTTTTAATTCTGGACTTTTACTTGTAACAGAGTATTTTTATATTGCAGTATTGGTAATTTTACTTAAGTAAAGAATTTGAGTACTTTTTCCACCACTGCCCATAGACAAGAGTCCCTTCTTTCTCTTGCTTTGGCCGTTCCTTCCACAGCACACACGCACGCACACACACACACACACACACACACACACACACACACACACACACACACACACACACACACACACACACACACACACACACACACACACACACACACACACACACACACACACACACACACACACACACACACACACACACACACACACACACACACGTGAGCTTGTAGATCTGCTATTTAAAAATGTTGCCTCTTTCTTACACTATATCACAATGTGGCCAACCTGTCTGACCAGTTTTTATAGTGTAGTTTGTTGGTTACTTTTGATGCAGTAATGCCCTTTCTTTTTTTTTTGGTATTAAAAAGGTCTTAAAAGTCTTTAAACTGGGGGGGGGCATGGTGGCGGCACGGGGGTGGCGGCACAAGAAGGTCAGTTGGCTCTCATGCCTGAAGGAAGCATGAGCTCGGCCCTGGCCTCCCTACTGTGGGGGACTGGTGTAGCGCTGGTGTAGTGCTGGTGTAGGGCTGGTGTAGGGCTGGTGTAGCGCCCAGGATCACTTAGGAAATTGGCACCGGGTGAAAAATAATGGGTTACAAAAATCGCGGGATAAAAAAAATGTAATAAAAAAAAAGTCTTTAAACTGTCAACATCTCACTGTCATATGAGCACCCCCCCCCACTCCCCCATGGGGGTCCTGAACCACAGGTTGAGAACCACTGCAATACAGTACGTGCTCACTGCCCCCCCCCCCCCCACACACATCACATTATGTACTGACCCGGGCCGAGGTCTCTCCAAACAGAGGCCTGTTGTCCAGGCCGCTGGTCCCATAGGTTCTGGTGGTGAAGTCGTCCATGACACACAGACACTCTCTCTCCTCTCAACAGCTCCGCCTCATGGACAGGTGGAGTAAGTGCGTCATGCTAGCTCCGCCTCCACATCCTCCTCCCTGACCGAGAGAGAGAGAGAGAGAGAGAGAGAGAGAGACAGAGAGAGAGAGAGAGAGAGAGAGAGAGAGAGACAGAGAGACAGAGAGACAGAGAGACAGAGAGAGAGAGAGAGAGAGAGAGAGGAGAGAGAGAGAGAGAGAGAGAGAGAGAGAGAGACAGAGAGACAGAGAGAGAGAGAGACAGAGAGACAGAGAGACAGAGAGAGAGAGAGAGACAGAGAGACAGAGAGACAGAGAGACAGAGAGACAGAGAGACAGAGAGAGAGAGAGAGAGAGAGAGAGAGAGAGAGAGAGACAGAGAGAGAGAGAGACAGAGAGACAGAGAGAGAGAGAGAGAGAGGGAAGAGAAGATGCGTTAAAACATATACATACATACATATGTGTGTGTGTGTGTGTGTGTGTGTGTGTGTGTGTGTGTGTGTGTGTGTGTGTGTGTGTGTGTGTGTGTGTGTGTGTGTGTGTGTGTGTGTGTGTGTGTGTGTGTGTGTGTGTGTGTCTGTGTGTCTGTGTGTGTGTGTGTGTGTGTGTGTGTGTGTGTCTGTGTGTGTGTGTGTGTGTGTGTGTGTGTGTGTGTGTGTGTGTGTGTGTGTGTGTGTGTGTCAGGCTATAATTGTATTGCTGCTACAAAATATTTACTCTCATGTACACAATATGTAATAAAAAAACCTTGAACATTACAAAATATCTTTGGCCTACAATAACCGTGGGTCAGTGCTGACTGGAGGAGTCTGATTTCACCTTACCAGAGTCAAACTTCTTTGTACTAAAATACCCAATATACTTCTAAAAACACAACATCCAAACATTTATGACAGCACGACACTCACTCAACAAATAACGTTAAAAAGACAAAAAGGAAAGAGAGTGAGAGAGAGTGTCTTTGTTTGAAACTTCAGTCCTTTTTTAGAAAAATACTTTAACTAAAAAAAAAGAAAAATACTTTTTAACTCAATAAAAGGATTTGTAAAAAGAAAAGAAAAAATTAGGCCACGATACAACTGTCTTAGTGTGAAACTTGAGCTTGTTTTGCTGAACACAGAGTTTGTATCCTGGCTGAGAATGATGACAAGCTCACACAGAGCTCCCAGTTACACACGGAGCTCCCAGTTACACACAGAGCTCCCAGTTACACACGGAGCTCCCAGTTACACACAGAGCTCCCAGTTACACACAGAGCTCCCAGTTACACACGGAGCTCCCAGTTACACACGGAGCTCCCAGTTACACACAGAGCTCCAAGTTACACACAGAGCTCCCAGTTACACACAGAGCTCCCAGTTACACACGGAGCTCCCAGTTACACACGGAGCTCCCAGTTACACACAGAGCTCCAAGTTACACACGGAGCTCCCAGTTACACACGGAGCTCCCAGTTACACACAGAGCTCCAAGTTACACACGGAGCTCCCAGTTACACACGGAGCTCCCAGTTACACACGGAGCTCCCAGTTACACACAGAGCTCCAAGTTACACACGGAGCTCCCAGTTACACACAGAGCTCCAAGTTACACACGGAGCTCCCAGTTACACACAGAGCTCCAAGTTACACACAGAGCTCCAAGTTACACACGGAGCTCCCAGTTACACACAGAGCTCCCAGTTAAACACAGAGCTCCAAGTTACACACGGAGCTCCCAGTTACACACGGAGCTCCCAGTTACACACAGAGCTCCCAGTTACACACGGAGCTCCCAGTTACACACGGAGCTCCCAGTTACACACAGAGCTCCCAGTTACACACAGAGCTCCCAGTTACACACGGAGCTCCCAGTTACACACAGAGCTCCCAGTTACACACAGAGCTCCCAGTTACACACGGAGCTCCCAGTTACACACAGAGCTCCCAGTTACACACAGAGCTCCCAGTTACACACGGAGCTCCCAGTTACACACAGAGCTCCCAGTTACACACAGAGCTCCCAGTTACACACAGACGGATACCAAAACACTCGCCCCAAAACACAGACCAGGGGGTCCCCAGCTAAATTAGTTATAGCATAGTGTCAGATCTTAACCACTTAGCAGTGGTGTAAAGTAACTAAGTATATTTACTCAAGTACTGTACTTAAGTACAATTTTGAGGTACTTTTACTTTACTGGAGTATTTTCAATTGTCTATACTTTTACTTCTACTCCACTACATCTCAGAGGCAAATATTGTACTTTTACTCCACTACAATTATTTGAAAACTTTAGTTACTAGTTACTTTGCAGATATAAATTATTATATTATAAAACATACATTAACCACTCTAGAACTATTTTATACCTATGCTATTTGAAAATAGCCGATCTACAAGTTCACAACGCGTCGCACCGCGACGCGTTGTGAGCTTGTAGATCTGCTATTTTCAAATATTTAGTACTTTTACTTTTGATACTTTAAGTACATTTTGATGCCAATACTTTTGTACTTTTACTCAAGTAAATTTTGAATTCTGGACTTTTACTTGTAACAGAGTATTTTTTTATTGCAGTATTGGTACTTTTACTTAAGTAAAGAATTTGAGTACTTTTTCCACCACTGCCACTTAGCTTTGGCTATTCTAAAATAGCAGATCTACAAGCTCATAGTGTGGCACTCGATCTGCTATTATTGAAAAATCTTGAAAATGTGTGCAAATCTTTAAATATATATATATATATTTTTTTAAGCGAATATCTCCGGGATCTCCCTGACCTCCAGGCTCTCCCTGACCTCCAGGATCAGGATCTCAGCACCAAAGGTTCTCACTGGGAACGACCTCACACTGCTGGGGGCATGATGGGCCACTAGGGGGCGCCTCTGCTGCTGCTGGTTCCCTCACCTGCAGAGAGAGAGAGAGAGAGAGAGAGGAAACGTTCTGTCATGTATTCCATATTAGAGTTCTCAAAGGGGCCTGAAAATGAAGGCCTGGCCCTAACTGGGCCCTACTGGGCCAGCCCGGCCTGAACTATTACCATACTTTAAGGCCCGAAAACCCGAAAAGGTGTCACTGTGTGCTTAATGTCCTCAAAGTCACTCATCCAACAAGCTTTGAACTGAGCTGTTCCACTATCGCTGATTTTCGATTGAGTTTTGGCCATTGACGCCCGTTTTTCTTTAAAGGTTCTATGACACTCATTTCCACTTTTTTTAATATATGTTTTTTGGGGGTTTTATGACCTCAATTACACCCCAAAAACCTGAACTTTGAACATTCAGTGGATTCTCTGTGGTCTGGGGTTTTCTGAAAAATTAGGCTGAAAAGTAATCTGTGATTGGCCCTTGGAGAGTGAAGTCACAGGTCATTAATCCCGCCCACTCTCCTCCTCGCCCCTCCCCTCCCCTATCCTTTTCTTTGGGGGGGGGGGGGGGGCGGAGCAGAGGTGATGATTGACAGGCAAAATCCCTCAACAGCGACACCCGCAGGCAAAGATTTCTTTTTTCATTGCAGTTGAAAAGGCTTTAGAAATGTGAGAGAAAAACACCTGCAATGGATCACTGGAGTGGAATTTTCTGTTAAATAAATGTTATACACGTTTGAAGGACCATGACAAAGACTTTTAATGCGTTGTAAAACTGAACGTCATGAAACCTTTAATAACACGAGCTAGGAAGGTCGGACGGTGACAAACTAGATACTTGAGTAAAGTTCACTTTGAGCTGCATCCAGCACATCCACTGATATTTCCGTTGGCCTTACCGTTCGGCCGGTAGGGGTAGTGGACATTATTTTTTGGGGGTAATAGATTTAGTATTATTTTTTTTATTTTTTTCTTCAGCCCGAGGCTCGGACCGGCCCGACTAATTGGCATAGATTTTGGGCTCTGACGTTACAGTACATTTCATGTATTTCATAATACACAACCATAGCTCGGTCCTCTACCCTCATACGTAGGTATTGTATGGTAATATTTTTGGGGGGAAATGAAGGGGAAAAAATACAATAAAAAGATTTAACAAAATGAATGAAAAAAGTCATTTTGAAAACACGGTCTCCTCACGTATTAGAAGGACGATATCAGTCACCAGAACCAAGGACGGTGTTTTAGATGAATCTAACATGTTTAAAATGGAGTTTGAGGTTACAATGGGTTTGTATAGGAAGGGGGCGTGTCTGATAAAATGAATATCAAATATCTAAATACTGAATCAAGCAACTTATAAACCGTCTGGTGTTCACACAAGCCTGATTAGACGATACAATGACCCACATTCTCTTTTTTAAAGTGAAATATCCCTTTAACATAGCATCACAATCATTTCAACCACTTTATCCATTTATGTGTTTGCTATTCACAAATAGCAGATCTACGTACATCTGCTATTTTTGAAAATGGTAGAAAAATATTTGGGAAATTTTGAATAGCTTTGAATTTTTTTTTAAACATAAATCTTCTCTTCTGGGGTTCCCGGGCACAAAAGCGTTTCAAATGGGGGTCCGTGGGCTAATACGTGTCCCTTTGGGGGTCCTTGTCATGAAAAGGTTTGAGAAGCACTGCAGTGCTACAGGGTAAACATTACATTAATAAAACTAAAGAATATACTGGTTGTGTGAAAAGACCAGCAGACTAGAGTTTATACTTCCTCTAGTAGTAGGGGGTACTAAGTGAAAAATCGTTACGCGGCGGATAAAAGCATGAAATTTGATACAGATGTCCCTTGGGTCATCCTAAAACATCCTAGAAGGGGTGCCCAAAAAAATCTTAAACAGGAAGTGAGTTATGGACAAAATCCAAAATGGCCACCTAAACTGTTGACCGTTGACTCAAAAGACACCAAAATAATCTCCAAAAAGCATAAAATGTGGCACACATGTCCTTTGGGTCATCCTAAGACATCCTAGAAGGGGAGCCCAAAAAAATCTGAAACAGGAAGTGAGTTATTGACCAAATTGAAAATGGCCGCCTAGTGTTGTCGATTGACTCAAAAGACAACTAAAGAATCTCCAAAAAGTATAAAATGTGTCACACATGTCCCTTGGGTCATCCTAAAACATCCTAGAAGGGGTGCCCAAAAAAATCTTAAACAGGAAGTGAGTTATGGACAAAATCCAAAATGGCCACCTAAACTGTTGACCGTTGACTCAAAAGACACCAAAAGAATCTCCAAAAAGCATAAAATTTGGCACACATGTCCCTTGGGTCATCCTAAGACATCCTAGAAGGGGTGCCCAAAAAAATCTGAAACAGGAAGTGACAGTCACTTAGTGGTAGCAGGGACAACATCTTAACTGTTGTGTGACATGCAGGTAGCAGGGACAACATCTTAACTGTTGTGTGACATGCAGGTAGCAGGGACAACATGTTAACTGTTGTGTGACATGCAGGTAGCAGGGACAACATCTTAACTGTTGTGTGACATGCAGGTAGCAGGGACAACATGTTAACTGTTGTGTGACATGCAGGTAGCAGGGACAACATCTTAACTGTTGTGTGACATGCAGGTAGCAGGGACAACATCTTAACTGTTGTGTGACATGCAGGTAGCAGGGACAACATGTTAAAGATCAGCAAAAGTTTATCTGAAACACAATTTTATACAATATAGAGGGGGTCCCTGCTTCAACTCTCTCTCAGCTTGGCCTGAAAACGTTGAAGACCCCTGCGTTAAACAGTATGTTGGTTTGTTTACTGTCGAATGAGAAAACAATGTTGCACTAAAGTAATTATCAGGGTACCCCCCAAAATCATTTGGGTCCCCGACCCCCAGTTTGGGAACCATTGAGAGTAGGATCACTACACTTGAGAAAACCTAAGTATGATTTTGATATTCACTGAAACAAGGCTGTTTTATGATGCTGAAAGCCTATTGTCTATGGTGGGAAGCCTTTTATAACCCCACCTTTTGTGTAAAATTCACTTTTTGGCCAGGAAATAAAACGTCCTGACAGAAAAGCTTTGATTCACTCAAGTGTGCCACCGATCTGGACTGGACAATAAAAAAATGCTATGACAGATCTGTAGAATAGGCTTAAAGGTAGGGTAAGTGATTTGCTTTGGTTAAAATAAGTGTTAAATAGCTCTATATTGTGATAGTACTCATTGCTATAGAGTGTTTGTTCAGTAACAGGAGTCTCCTTGTCTCTCCACCTCTTTATTAAACAGAAAATGCATTTTCGTTTCAGTTCAATTTTATCCAACCAGGACAGAGAACTCAATCAGGATACAGATTAAACAAGTGAAATTGGAAGTGATGACACTAAGAAATGAGCAGACAAAATTGGAACTGGAACACTATACAAATTAAGCTAAAAAAAAATTACTTTCTCCTGATTGGCTGAGATTTTGACACCTACCGAAACATTTATTTTCTGTTTATTAAAGAGCTGGAGAGACAGGGAGACATCTGTTACTGAAAAAACACTCTATAGCAATGATTACTATCAGAATATAGTATTTTAACCTTTTAACAAAATACTTTTAGTTTTAACCAAAAAATATCACTTACCCTACCTTTAAGATCAGAAACCCATGTTTTTGTTTTGGCGAGTAGTGAAACTAGTATATTGTTTATTTTTTACTACTAATATAGCTCTGGACCAGAGCTATATTATGGCAGCTACACAACCCAAGCTATAAACATTGTATGACCCCTCTGCTTTGTCTCCTCCAGTGTATTTCTCAGTAATTACCACCTCACTGTTATATCCCTTACATAAAAAAGGTAATTGATAATTCACGTGATCAATAAAATGCAACAGTAATAGAGCAGGGCAATAACTCACCCGATCTTTCCTGCTGGTAAGGGTCTTTATCCAGTTCCATCTTCTGAGCGGCTTTGATGTTCTCATAAGCCCTGTTGCAGGCTCCTAGTGAATGAAAATTACAACACAAATACCAAGTTATGAACTCTAAATGTATTATAGTAAGGCATCTCAAAAGGATAGTGATCACTCAAAGAAATGAGCAGACAAAATGTAAACTGGCAAACAAAATGGGGGTACTCTCCTGATGAACATTTATTTTCTGTTTATTTGAGAGCAAGAAGAGACCCCTGTTATTTAGCAAACACTATAGAAATTACCATTTGAATAGAAAACTAACCTTTTTAACAAAAACAACAATATAACATTTTGCAATATTAGATGGTTAGTGTGCCATCTGTTATCTTTAACAGTGTCAAATCAACACTAATCTACAATGTAGGTATTTAGCAGACGCTTTTTATCCAGAGCGACTTGCAGTAAGCAAGGTAACGCATACATAGAAAATACCTCACGATCACAGGTAAGCAGCAGGTCATCCAATTGTTAAAATTACAAGCAATTTAAGGACATAAGTCCCCAAATTAACGTGATATCAGACTTACTTCTGACTAGGCTGGTGGTCCACTGGGGCTCTGAGTCGTGAATAGCCTGCATCACAGCCTGGGTCACCACCTCATTGTGAGCAGTACGGAAGCTGTGGAAAATCACACTTTTAAGATACCCCTCATTCAGCATAATATTTTTTTCCTAAAATGTTTATCCCACGATTTTGTAACCCCATTTTTTACACCCAGTGCCAATTGTCTATGTAATCCTGGGCACTACCTTCCCTCTGCCAACCTAGGGAGGCCAGGGCCGAGCTCATGCCTCCTTCAATGCATGAGAGCCAACTGACCTTCTTATCACCTGACAGGGGAGAGTTTCCCTGGTTGGACGTAGCGCGTGGAAGGAACACGTTATTCCAACCAGTTCCTTTCCCCTCCATCAGGCGCCCCGGCTGGCCAGGGGGAGGCAGTATAGTGACCAGGATTACTGCATGTTTTTGTGAGGGTATCTACCCTAGGAGACACGGGGAGAACATGCAAACTCCACACAGAGAGGCCCTTTCGCCAACCCCACCTAGGGTATGGGCACTGATATTTTCAGCATAACATGATACAAAAGTGTTATGTTATTTCACAAACAGAGGCATTTCAGAGGTGGGGGGGGGGGGGGTGGGAACATACCTGTCCTCCGGCTGGACCTGCCATCTCTCTCCGAGGCTTCTATAGATTTAACGGACGGTGGTCTGTAGGGACATTAATACAGTGGTGTCAGTCTAACTGTACTTTTCAGGCCCTGACCCCCCAAAATAATCATATTTGAACTGGGGACCCCCCACCTTGACAAGCACTTGGAATTGTAGGCATTACATTTAGTTTGACTCGGTTCCACAGATAAATATTGTGAAAATATCCGAACTACAAGCTCACAACGCCTAGCACTGCTAGGCGTGAGCTACAGGTTGAGACCCACAGGTTGAGAACCACTGCTCTAGGGTCTAGGCACCTAGCTCTCCTTACGCTTTACTTTGGGATATACTCCATACATCAAAACGGCTCACGATGTGAGCCGTTGTGAGCTTGTAGATCGGCTATCGAGGTATTAAAAGGTCTTAAAAGTCCTTAAATTGTAACTTTATAAATGTGCAGGTACCCTGTATACAATTTTACTGTATGTTGGTTTCTTTACTGTCGAGTGAGAAAACAATGTTGCACTAAGGTAATCATCTGGGGACCCTCCAAATCATTTGGGGACCCCCAGTTTGGGAACCATTGCAAGTATGATCACTACACTTGAGTAAACATAAGTATGATTTTGATATTCGCTTAAACAAAGGCAGTTTCATGATGCTGAAAGCCTATTGTCTATGGTGGGAAGCCTCTCAGACCCCCACATTTTGTGTAAAATCCACTTTTTGGGAAGGAAATAAAATATGTCCACCAGACAGAGAATCTTTGATTCACTCAAGTGTGTTTATTCAAGTCCTGCATCACCCTGTTAGCGTATTTCTCAGTAATGACCACCTCACTGTTAATTATCCCTTACATAAAAAGGCAATTGATAATACACGTGATCAATCAAATGCAATAGTAATAGAGCAGGGCAATAACTCACCCGATCTGTCCTGCTGGTAAGGGTCTTCGTCTTTTTTATGTCCTCCGGTCCCGTCCAGCTCCATCTTTTCACTGCCTCCTAGTGAATGAAAATTACAACACAAATACCATGTTATGAACTCTAAGTGTATTATATTAAGACATCTCAAAAGGATAGTATTAGTGATCACTCAAAATGCAAACTAAATGGGAGTACTCTCCTGATGATGAAATGTATTTTGTTTATTTGAGAGCTAGAAGAGACAGGGAGACTCCTGTTATTTAGCAAACACTATAGAAATGATTACCATTTGAATAGCAAACTAACCTTTAAAAAAAAAGGGGAAAAAAAGAAAAAAAACACTTACACCAATATTACATTTTGCAATATTAGATGGTCAGTGTGCCATCTGTCATCTTTAACCGTGTCAAATCAACACTAATGAACAATGTAGGCATTTAGCAGACGCTTTGTATCCAGAGCGACTTACATTAAGCAAGGTTATCACATACATGCAGAGAGACAGTGTAGTGCCTCAGTAAAGTAGGATCACAGGTAAGCCAGGTCATCAAATTGTTAAAATCACAACCAATTTAAGGTCATATTACTACTCAGATTAACAGCCTGATATAAAACTTACTTTGGAGTTGGTGGAGGCTCAACTTTGGTGTCTGAAATCCTCTATTGTCTGGATCACAGCAGTTGTAACCTCCTCCTTATGAAGCGTTCGGAAGCTGAAGACAGACACACACACACACACACACACACACACACACACACACACACACACACACACACACACACACACACACACACACACACACACACACACACACACACACACACACACACAAACAGATGCATTTAAAAACCAAGACCAGACCAAGGCATGTATGAATACAGTGGTGTCCAAGGCAATTATGTGCTGTGGAAGGCAGATAATGTTAATTATAATTGGATGCTTGGTCAAACATATCAATAATAATTTAGAAACAAATATAGTCTGGGAAAGCCAGACGATCAGAGATCTCTGCCTACTGACATGTCTGTGGTCATCTAAATTCAAAATGGTCACCATTATGTTAAATATATGGACTCAAGGCAGACTGTCTCACGATTATAAACATTTTGATATTGACCATTTGAGTACATACTGTACAGCTACCTTCACCAGTGGAATGCAAGTATGGATTAAAATTGTAAATACTAGTAGCCCACCAATTTGGAATGAGTAAAATGATTTTTCTCAACATCTGCTGCCTTTTAAAATGTACATGTTTTGGGGGGTCTTTTTTGGATTGAGATGGTCCAGGGGCTGGGTCTGGCCCCCAGGCCCATGTAAAGACTACGCAATAAAGTGTATGAATGGTACCAATAAATGGACTCAATTACGCCCCATCTTAGGTGTGCGCTGGTGTCACACAAAAATAGCTGATCTACAAGTGATGCAACACATTGTGAGCTTGTAGACCAGCCATTTTTAATACAGGCACCTTGTGCAACAAAGTATAAACCAGGCTTTATGGTTCATTTGTATCTCTGAGTTAAATTGTGTATCAACGTGTTAATCTTTGTATACAGTCAAATAAATTATTATGACATGACATCACAGAAATGTAACAGATGCCTGTTAAGTTGCACTGACAAGACTATTCATTCATATTCACACTTGATAGTGTAAATATACTCATAGTATTGACAGTAGCAATAATCTACTGAGTCATTATATTCACTGCTGATGGTTTAACACAGCCACAATTGGCACAGTGTACAGTAGGCTACAATAATTTAGATTACATTAGTAAAGGTCAATTGTAATGGTATTTGCCTTATTTTCTCACTGTTTGCCCAGATTATTACTATCTCTATTAATTACCTGTCTCTGCACCAAAAGGTAGACACAAACAAGAAATAGCATAAGAGATTGGATGACAGCTCATTTTGGTTAAAGGTAGGGTAAGTGATATTTTTGGGTTAAAACAAACAATTTTTAAGGTTAAAGTACTATATTGTGATAGTAATCATTGGTACTGTATAGCAGGGGTCTTCAACAGGGGGTCCTCAGAGTTACTACAGGGGGGCCAACACATGTTTGTGTGATAGGAACTTTTTTTTTTTAACCTGTTGAAACCTAGAATTCCTTTTCTGAGGGGAACATTAGCCAAAAATAGCAGATCTACAAGCTTGTAGATCGGCATTTCAGTTTGGTTAACAGTTACTGAACAAAATCTCTATAGCAATGATTACTGTCACACAATATAGAGCTACTTAACACTGTTACTGAACAAACACTATAGCTACTATCACAATATAGAGCTATTTAACACTGTTACTGAACAAACACTCTATAGCAATGAGTACTATCACAATATAGAGCTATTTAACACTGTTACTGAACAAACACTCTATAGTAATGAGTACTATCACAATATAGAGCTATTTAACACTGTTACTGAACAAACACTCTATAGCAATGAGTACTATCACAATATAGAGCTACTTAACACTGTTACTGAACAAACACTATAGCTACTATCACAATATAGAGCTATTTAACACTGTTAATGAACAAACACTCTATAGCAATGAGTACTATCACAATATAGAGCTATTTAACACTTATTTTAACCAAAGAAAATCACTTCCCCTATGCCTTTAATTAAGTAAAAATACACGGTAGATTATCAAAGTGGGGTCCAGGGAGGGACCACCAGAGCTTTCTGAGGGGGTTCCCTAGCTATATTAGTTAATATAGCATGAAAAAAACAGTTTAACCACCCTATTACATCAGCTATTTGAAAATAGCAGATCTACAAGCTCAGGTTGCAAATATTTTCAGAAGGGGGTCTGCAGCCAAATAGCCTCTATTTTGGATTTGGGGGTCCTTGACATGAAGGACCACTGCATTTTCATGAGAAAATATAAAAGCTGTGCATTACCTGTAATATTATCTCACTGCTCCAACCTCTGTGACTGTGCATGCCAAAAGTCTCCAAAAGTCTCCACAAATATATCAGCAGCTTGTAGAAACTTACTTTCTTGTCCAACAGTCTTTTAGTGCCTTTATTTCAGTTCGTTTTAACCTAAATCACTTCAGCTATCACAGAGCCTGCATCCTGCATGAGAGTTACTGACTGCGCGCACTCAGAGTTCATTCAAGGTTCACTGCTGCTCCAATGAGTCAAGAGCCAATAGCTGCCTGCAACGTCATGGCACTTTAGCACACAGCCAATTGCATTTCGTTTTTTCAAACTGAAATTTGGCGGGCATGAACCCACAAAGCAACAGACGTCTGCAATGCATTGTGGGACTTGTAGTTAATTTTGGAAGTGCTTTCCATTGACACGCTGTATGTGTCGTTTTTTCAGAAACTACAACATGGCGTCTACATTCATTCACTGTTGATATGCAATATATTCAGTTAGTTTGGGCATTAAAATGTGTTTAAATCAGATTTCATTACAGCTGATTATTTGCTTATATAACCTGTCAATGAATATATGATGTCTGTTGTATGATGTCGTTTTTTTAAACTTATTTCAAGCATGATTATTTGTGTTAGGCATTGATGAATACAGTAAATTATGTTTAATATCTGGTTGCCATATATTGTTCCAATTTTTTAAGTATTTTACCCATATTTGCATATTTATTTAAAAGGATTTTTATTTTTTTTCTGTGCCACTTTTCCCCAAAACAAGTGTATGTTGGGCTGATATATACACTGTAACAAGTTCTGTCACATCTATAATGTGAATTGTAGTTTTTTCATTACATTAATATATTCCGCATGTGTGTGTGTGTGTGTGTGCGTGTGCGTGTGCGTGTGCGTGTGCGTGTGCGTGCGTGCGTTTATCATTAAATGGGTGATAATTGCCCCCATTTCCATAGTCCCCCATAGATGTTTAACAATGACCATACCTGACTGGTCAAGACCTTTGCATAGCCAACAGTTTGCCATATGTATACAAGCCTTTAATCATGGAGTCTGGGTTCAAGACCCGAGGTCATTATTTCAAAGCAGTATGCTGCTGTATACTTTGTGCAACAAAATAACACCTTGTACAAGCGGCATGCACCTATTTTGTATGTTTGAAGAGCATCATACTGTGTACTGTATGTGTTTTGTGTACACACTGTCTGTCTGTCTGTCTGTCTGTCTGTCTGTCTGTCTGTCTGTCTGTCTGTCTCGCCATTGCAGTCCCGAGTTTAGGCCTGCATTGGGGATTGTGTTCCATTACTCCCCCCACTAGAGGAATATAGGCCTATCCCTACTTGTCCTCTCAGTTTCTATCATTTCAGAATAGATACACTAGCCCTCCTATTTAGGATACAAAGCTAGTGTCCTCATGGAACTTATCAAGGAACTTTGATGTTCTTGCTAGAGGCCTTGATCACTTAGCATGGTCCTTACCAAGAGAGGGCCATAGACTCACTGATTATACTGGTCTCGTTCACGTCCAAGATGATTAACTGAATGCTTACACTTACCTAATACCTACCATTAAATTCAAGAGAAACGCTGATAGAGTCCAATGTATGCCTTGATCAACATTCAGACTTCCCTAAATATAATGACAGCTTGCTGTCCCATAGCCAATTCAACTGCATACTTTCTGGGGGTCTTTACCCAGAGATGTTCTGTTTTTATCCAGTTACCAGCAAAGCAGAATCATTTGCAATGCATACAGAAATAAGGACATGAACAAGCTTGCTGCCTCTGTGTTGTTTATGAAAGGTAAAAACAACAGATCTGCATGCTTAGCTTCCCTGGTAAGGATCCTTGGGCTCTGTGAGCCCTATCCCATTTTGACCCTACCTGTGAGACAGACTGTATCCACTTAAAGCTCTTGAGCTCGACCCATTGGATAACTTATACATCAGTTAAATATTTTACATAATATGAACCCAAGATAATTGTGACACACAAAGATATGCCATAGATGTAATCAGTACAGTACTAGTCCATACCCGGGGATGTGAGCACTGAAAGTATTTGCAGACTTTGAGTTATGCACTGCGTACACAGTATGCTTAGATCAACTACAGTAGGAGAGGAGGTTTCTCATTTGATCATGGCTGTGTGTAACAACTTGTCATTTACCTGACATTGAGTAGTCTTTACCATAACCTGACATTTCCAGACCAAAGGTCATATTTGGAACGCATATATGACACAAATAAGATGTAGCTGGAATCCTAGTATAATATACTATGTCCTCTCTCACCCAAAACAGGCCCAATGGCAACATCTTTGGTATTATGTTATGACAAAGGGTGATGATATATGCTACAGATATTGCCTTTATTCTACTCAAAATAGGGTATCAATATATTCCGGTATACTTAATTCTCTAGTGGCTCCAGAGTCAAGATATGACTTTAAGTGATATGAGCTTAACATAGACTGTATTTGTGACACATTCAGATATGCCATAGATTTGATCCGTATTCTAGAAAAAAAATTGTGCTCAGATATGTCCAGATAGGATATAAGGTGATATTTGGAACACACAGATGACACAAATAAGATGTAGCTGGTATCCTTATATAATATATGTCCTCATGAGGTATCTTGGGTTCATATTTGACCAAATATGGCATATCAATAAACTCAGGATATGTATCAGAAATGTTCTGTATTCTACATAAAATCCAGTGACGTAGCCAATGAGATATTTTCGGATTCTGGCTCAATTTGCCCAGTATAAATCACCAGATTCTGTCAATTTTCATGACCTATCAATATCAGGTAAATATCTCACCCAAAACAGGCCCAATGGCAAAATCTTTGGTATTATGTTATATATGACAAAGGGTGATGATATATGCTACAGATATTGCCATTATTCTACTCAAAATAGGGTATCAATATATTCCGGTATACTTAATTCTCTAGTGGCTCCAGAGTCAAGATATGACTTTAAGTAATATGAGCTTAACATAGACTGTATTTGTGACACATTCAGATATGCCATAGATTTGATCCGTATTCTAGAAAAAAAATGTGTGCTCAGATATGTCCAGATAGGACATAAGGTGATATTTGGAACACACAGATGACACAAATAAGATGTAGCTGGTATCCTTATATAATATATGTCCTCATGATGTATATTGGGTTCATATTTGACCAAATATGGCATATCAATAAACTCAGGATATGTATCAGAAATGTTCTGTATTCTACATAAAATCCAGTGACGTATCCAATGAGATATTTTCGGATTCAGGTCCTTTTTGCCCAGTATAAATCACCA
>NC_137625.1:988031-1090531 GCF_963280865.1 Gymnoscopelus braueri | reverse complement strand
CATCAGTGTTGAGGTAAATTAATGTGTTTTGGTTCGTTGATGTATCATTTATATTAATATGTTGGATTCAAGTGTATTTTCAGATATTTAACCACTTAAACCCTCAATACTCGGTAAACTTCACCGTTGGCTCTGTACTTGGTCAGCTCTTTTGTCCTAATTTACACCAGACTGAAACTGAAAATAGCTGATCTACAAGCTCAGATCAGCTGTTTTGACCCCCGATACACATTATCATAATTCTGTGTTTACAGCATTGTAACAATCGCCCTTTTACTCTCAAGGGAAAATTATTAACTAAAAGGAAAATCAACAGGATCGGCAGGATTTAATTTAAGTGAATTTATTTAAGCCACAAAATAATAAATGCCATTACAAAATGGCCAAACAAATGATAAATAAAGGCTTTAAGTCACTTCTGTCCCTATCTCTTTCCCTAATAAACAAACAAACACAAATCAACAACCCAAATGTTCCTCTCACGAACCCCTCACATCACAGATTCAGAACAATATACAAAGTGACAACTTCAGTTATACAGTCAGAGCGCTGCACGGTCAGTCGCTTACTCGCTTTGTCAAACAATAATAAACAACTCCTCCTTATGATCTGAACGGCCTCTCGTGGGGCGCGGTCTCGAGAGCGTCTATTGTCCTTATATCCAAACGAAAATGTAAACGGTCTTCCGCACAAACGGTCCAAATAATAACTTAAGTTCGGGCGGGGTACCCCTAATTCGTAATCCACAAAGAAAATGGACGCTTGGTTTTGCCTCACCAGCCGCGGCTTCTCCCGACTGGCACCTCGCTCACAAACTCCACAACGTTCGAATCCCGCAGCACGGCAGCAACGGCAGGTCCGATGGGCTCGAACGTTCTCTGTTGGTGGCTGCAGTTTACTATTATGTATAAATGTTGTTCCTTAAACTCAGTAATACTGGCACCTGGAGGAGATCTCCTCTATATCTCTCCTGTCGCTTCTGCTACACAGGTTTGTATGATCTGTCCTCAGCGCGCACCACACCCTCTATTTGTCAAGTAGAGTGTGGCATCAATCACTCAATCACCCCAGTGATCAGACCCATTACCTCACGTGAATAGGAAATGTTCATATATTTCACAGTGTCCAACATGTCACATATCACACGCAGTGGTGGAAAGTAACTAAGTACATTTATTTAAGTACTGTACTTAAGTACAATTTTGAGGTATTTGTACTTTACTTGAGTATTTCCAATTTCCAAGACTTTTACTTCTAGTAGAGCGGATAGTAGGAACAATCGTTCACTTTGTGATACAAGCGTGAAAATTGGCATGAACATTCCTTTAGGTCAACTCTTTGACTTTTTTAATCGAGCCACTCAAAAATCCAAGATGGCGGCAATTTTTCAAGATGGCCGATACCTTAGTGGGCAGTTAAGTGATATGATGGTTTATTTGGTGATACAAGCATGAAAATTGGCATGAGCAGTCTCTGTGGGTCACTTGACAATAGGCCACCCACAGCTACTTGAAATTTCAAGATGGCGGCCATTTTTCAAGATGGCCAACACTTTAGTGGAGCATTTAAGTTATATAATGGTTCATTTGGTGATACAAGCATGAAAATTGGCATGAGCAGTCTCTGTGGGTCACTTGACAATAAGCCACCCACAGCTACTTGAAATGTCAAGATGGCGGCCATTTTTCAAGATGGCCACCACCTTAGTGGACTAGTTAAGCTTAAGAAATCATTTAGTTGGTGATACAAGCATGAAAATTGCCATGAGCCGTCTCAAAAGGTCATTTGACAAGAAACCGCCCACAGCCACTTGAAATTTCAAGATGTCAATCTTTAAATGATACCTTTTCTCATAGAAATGTATTGGGTTCCTCAAAAAGCTCTGTCAAGAGAGGTTGTTTGACTGTGTTTTGTCTGACTCCTCGCCCACGACCTGTCCAGTTTGGTAAGACCTGTCAGGAGTTGCCTCCCACCGGCATAGCTCTCAGGGTTCACTGAGGTAGGCCTAAACAAGCTCCCTTACCACGACAAGGTAACAGTCACAAGGGAGGATATATATATATATATATATATATATATATATATATATATATATATATATATATATATATATATATATATATATATTGTTTTTTTTAAACTAACAGCCATTACATGTGTCAAATAAATACTAAGGGGTGGGGATACAAAAAATAAGATGAATAAATTAGCACAGTTGTGGTGCTGATAAGCACAGTTGTGGTGCTGAACGGACAGTGCTCCAAAATTATGAGTAATGGCTAATACTGAATGGCAATAGCCACGGAACCATGACAAATGATACTAAGGAACTAAACTGAAAATGTGCTTCACTGTTAGATATGGCAGTGGAAGGCAGTGGAAGCAATGTTACAAAGTAACAACTGAAAATTACACAGTAATAGACTAGATAAAAAGTAAAACATGATGCGTCGATGTGACGAGGGGAAGCCGAGCCATAGGCCTCCACTTGAAAACACAGAGGACAACAGGGAATAACTCTGGCAAAATAAACATGCAAATAGGTTCTAGCAGGGGCAACTACATGTGAAACTGAGTCCATATCTGAAGCAGTTACACCTTCCAGTACATGCCTTGGAGCACCCACATTTGGTCAACTCCCAACAACTCTCCGCATTAGGTGGAAGTGGAGTCCAGAAGACTTTCCACTTCTCGTCCTGTTCCACCCATCCCCAGTCAGATGGGCTCGGCATTTGTGGATGTCGCTTCAATGCCTGTCCCCACACGTATCCAGCCTCATAAGAAGCATGTTTGGCATGCTCTTTGAGTGCTGCTTGAGTTGGTGGGATCAAGTCATATTGTCTTTGCTTTCTGGCAAAGAGATCAAGCCTGGCCTCGTTCACAGTTGTGACATCGCTGGACCGGTCATACATTAGATCTTCTTGGCCTCTTGACATGGATATCTTTGGTATCTTCAGTGTCTTCAGCAGATGTAGATGCTCTCTTTTGGGCCCTTTCCAGCTCTGTGTTGTTGAACCTAAGTTTACAGCTTGAATTATATTTTGCTCTGTTTCTTGTCGATGTGCTTTCTATGCCATCACCTTCATCTAGTCGGGTTGGACTAAGTAAGATAGGCAGAGCATTGATCTTATGAAATAATGGAACATTTCTTGCAATGGTATCATAACCAGTACGATCGTGCTCTCTGTTGAATAAACTCGGCTGAATGAGTTTTTCCTTGGTGACCTGCTGACAAATTAAACATCTGTCCCAGTTAGTTTTCACAACTGTTATGATGGCTTCTGCCATGTCTGCAGCATAGGCAGAGGCCGAGGGTTTATCCTTTTACCACCTTTTACCAAGCACTTTGATGTATGGGATACAACTAAGTTCGTGCCTTAACCCTACACTTAGTTCGATCGTTCATCCAATGCCATTTAAATCCTGAGCGATCTGTACACCATCCGGTTAACTAAAACCCCATTAACCTTGGCTCGGCTCTCCCGTGCTGGCACAACCTGTCAATTCAGGTGCGGCTATCTAACTGTTTTGGGGTAAATTAGACAGCATTTGGGATACCAACTTTCAATTAGCTGACATTGAACCCCACTCTGAGTTTAACAGCAGTGATATATCACCAGTGTGCCCTGGTAGTGCAGATATTCACTCTTATCTAATCTATCTATGATCAACAAATCAACACAACTATATTGTGATGTGTTAAAAGTTGTTCTTTAGCATAATAATAATAATCGTATAATCGTCCTTAATGGAAAAAAAACATACATTTCTATGAGAAAATGTATCTTTTGAGGATCCAGGGGGCGGCCATCTTGAAAATAGAAATGTAAAGTGGCTGGGAGTGTTTTCTTGTCAAGCAACCCTTAGAGACTGCTCATGCCAAATGTAATGCTTGTATCACCAAATAAACCATTATATAACTTAATTGCTCCACTAAAGTGTTGGCCATCTTGAAAAATGGCCGCCATCTTGAAATTTCAAGTAGCTGTGGGTGGCCTATTGTCAAGTGACCCACAGAGACTGCTCATGCCAATTTTCATGCTTGCATCACCAAATAAACCATCATATCACTTAACTGCCCACTAAGATGTCAGCCATCTTGAAAAATGGCCGCCATCTTTGATTTTCAAGTGGCTCGATTAAAAAAATCGATAAATGACCTCTAAAGATGATCTGTACCAAGTTTCACGCTTGTATCACCAAGTGAACGATTCTCCCAAAATATTGCTTTTATCCGCTGTACTATTCTACTCCACTACATCTCAGAGGCAAATATTGTACTTTTACTCCACTACAATTATATGAAAACTTTAGTTACTAGTTACTTTTCTGATATAAATTATGATATAATGAAACCTACATTAACCACTTCAGCCCTATTTTATACCGAGGCTATTTGAAAATAGCAGATCTACAAGCTCACAACTCGTCGCATCGTGACGCGTTGTGAGCTTGTATTCGGCTATTCGGCTATTCCTAAGTACATTTTGATGCCAATACTTTTGTACTTTTACTCAAGTAAATTTTGAATTCTGGACTTTTACTTGTAACAGAGTATTTTTATATTGCAATATTGGTACTTTTACTTAAGTAAAGCATTTGAGTACTTTTTCCACCACTGATCACACGTATATAATAACATGCATAGATAGGTCAGATGTCACATATCAATCAGACATAGTAACACCCATAGATCAAGCAGATAATTATAATAAATATAATGTGCATTTGTCACAGCATGAATGAATAAGGTTTTAACCGTGTGTGTGTGTGTGTGTGTGTGTGTGTGTGTGTGTGTGTGTGTGTGTGTGTGTGTGTGTGTGTGTGTGTGTGTGTGTGTGTGTGTGTGTGTGTGTGTGTGTGTGTGTGTGTGTGTGTGTGTGTGTGTGTGTGTGTGTGTGTGTGGGGGTGTGTGTGTGGGGGTGTGTGTGTGTGTGTGTGCGTGCGTGCGCGTGTTTGCGCGCGTGTGCGTGTGTGTGTTTGTGTGTGTGTGTGTTTGTGTGTGTGTGTGTGTGTGTGCGTGTTTGCGTGTGTGTGCGTGTGTGCGTGTGTGTGCGTGTGTGCGTGTGTGTGTGTGTGTTTGCGCGTGTGTGTGTGTCTCAGTCGTTCCACCTCCAGCCTACCGGCACTCCAGGAACTTACTACCTCCAGACCACTCTGGCCAATCAGGGCCTGCCGCTCAGCCTCGCCACCAATCAGGGCCTTCCTCTCACCCTGACCAATAACGGCACGGTGACCCTCACCACGAGCTCCTCCCCTTCCTCGCCCGACCACATCATTCTGCACAGCCTGTCGGTGAGCGAGCCGTGTGTCTGTTATCATTATTATGCTTATTATTACTTATTATTATTATTACTATTATTATTACTGTTAAAGTTATTATGTGACTCTATAGAGCTGGACTTTAACTCATTCATTTACATTCATTCATTATCAGAAAAGTAACGCGATTTAAAAAATGAACGCATTTTAACCCATTAACACATTGCATGCCAGTCGCGTAGATCTACGCGAACCTATTTAAAGCCGCAGCGTGCCAGTCGCGTAGATCTACGCGAACCGCCGATTCCCATGTTAAGTGCCCCAGGTGCACTTTCCGAATTTTTTTGATCCATTTCCGTTTCCGGTTTCCGGTCGGAAACGGAATTATTCGGGTTCCGGTTTTTTCGATCGTATCCGCTTCCTGTCTGGGATCCTGTTTAAAACTCGATTTTCTCTGGTTGTTGTTTTTCTCCTCGCTGATCACTGTTTACCGTTGATCGGCTGTAGCTTCAAGATGGCGGCACGGATTTGGAAACTGTTTTCGCTGGCCGTTTCTCACGGATCCGCCGTGTGTTTAGAACCAAATGAACGCGCACTTTTAACTTATTTAGCGAGGTCTGTGGCGACATGAAAAAAACTAAAAAACAACAATAAAACGCTGGCACTGGTGAGTACATTATGAGATTAAACTCTGGCATGGAATGTGTTAAGACCTGGAACGTATCCGTGTTTTTTTTAGATTTGAGATTAAAAAGCATTATTTTACATGTTGGCTATTCAAAAATAGCAGATGTACAAGCTCAAGTGTGTGTGTGTGTGTGTGTGTGTGTGTGTGTGTGATGTGTGTGTGGTGTGTGTGGTGTGTGTGGTGTGTGTGTGTGTGTGTGTGTGTGTGTGTGTGTGTGTGTGTGTGTGTGTGTGTGTGTGTGTGTGTGTGTGTTGCATCCAGACGGAGGGTCTCTGCTCCAGTGACGGCGTCATCATACAGACGGTCACCACGGACCCCGCCTCCTCCTCAGATCCCCTCGGCCAATCGCAGCTGGTCGTGGAGACGGAGGGGCGGGACCAGGAGGACGGGGGCGTGCTGGACGCGACGAGCCTCCTGGTTGGCTCGGAGAGCGTCGCCGCGGAGACTCGGGAGCCAATGGCGGACGGCTTCACTGACAAGGTGAACGCGGGCTGTCCTCAAAGGACCGGGGGGTCCTTGAGGGGGTTCCAGGGGGTCCCCAGCTAAATGAGTTCATATAGCATCAAAATCAGTTAAACCACTTTAACCCCTATATACAGTACATTGGTTATTTGAAAATATAATATCATATTTTCATATATTTGAACACATTCGGTGCCAGAATCTTATAATAACAGATTACGTTCTGTGCCAGAGATCTCACCGTTAAGCTACGCACCGCTGTTCGAGCTGTAGACTCCACCACGAGCATTCCATGTGAAACAAAGCATGCGTTCATTTTGCACGATGGTCCTGGCTAACGCCTGGAATGATAACATCTCTCACGTTTGGCCAATCAGATTCGACTATAGAAATCCTTAGTCGGGGACATGGCTACTACTTAACAACCAGTACAAATGAGGCTTTAGGGCGACAAGACACGAGCCCACGGATATCACTGTACTGTATCATAACCTCTGTCTGTCTGTCTGTCTGTCTGTCTGTCTGTCTGTCTGTCTGTCTGTCTGTCTGTCTGTCTGTCTGTCTGTCTGTCAGACTCTGAGCTCCTCATCAGTAGAGCTGTCAGTGGATTCTGAGATGATCGTCTCTCCTCCAGACATCAGCAGCACATTAACAGGTAACACACACACACACGCACACACACACACGCACACGCACGCACACGCACACGCACACACGCACGCACGCACACGCACACACACACACACACGCACACGCACACACACACACGCACACACGCACGCACGCACGCACGCACACACACACACACACACACACACACACACACGCATCTGACGAAATTGTCAGATGCTCTTAATCCAGAGCCATGTACAGTAAGCAAGCAGGTAAACCAAGAACCTATCATCAGTCTAAACAGTAGAATATAAAAATATATATAGGGTTAGGGTTATATAATCTGTATATTGAAACTATACACACTATAGGATGCCAGGTCTACATACCATGCTATCCAAATGACTATCTAAATGTAGTGTTCGAAATTAACACTGTATTTTTCTCTCTCTCTCTCTCTCTCTCTCTCTCTCTCTCTCTCTCTCTCTCTCTCTCTCTCTCTCTCTCTCTCTCTCTCTCTCTCTCTCTCTCTCTCTCTCTCTCTCTCTCTCTCTCTCTCTCTCTCTCTCTCTCTCTCTCTCTCTCTCTCTCTCAGATCCCATCCTAGAGAACCAGGAAGGCTCAGATTGAACAGATTAAACATTAGAGCCAATGTTCTCCGGTGTCGTCGCCTGCCGTCATCCGACGCTGTGGAGCCTCATCTAGGAGCTTATAGACAGCAGAGGGAGAGGTTCTGGTTGGAGCTGGTTATTACCACGTCTGAATGGCTTTTTTTTTAATTCAATCTGATTCAAATGTGATTTACACTGAAAGACACTGAAGCCTGGTTTATACTGTTACTTATTGGTACAGCGCGGTGTCCCTCCACAAAAATAGACCACCTACAAGCTCATAAATAACGTGTCACGATGCGACACTGTGTGAGTACACATCAAATCCCATGTGATCCAAACGGTCCGTTCTAAAGACCACGGTGGAGTGTATTTGGCCGTGGACCCCCATCTCAAAATATGCTGTTCCCGGGACCCCCCCATGAAGCAAAGATTTGAGTTACAAATGTTCGCTTTAAGAAATATATATATTCAATGATTTGCACAAGTTTTCAAAAATAGCAGATCTACAAGCTCGTAGCGCAGCACTCGAGCTTGTAGATCTGCTATTTTTGAATAGCAATGGTTAAAGTTAAAACGATTGTGATGCTGTATTATCTTATTTTGCTGGGGACCCCCTGGTAACTCCCCAAGGACCCCTGGGGGTCCCCGGACCCCACTTTGAGAAGCAGTGGTGTATGAAATGTATTTAGGTTTGACTAGTGGACGTGACGGACGTGACGGACGCGACGGACGCGACGGGTGATTCTGCTACGACTAGCATTAGCTTGTTTTGTATTTTATTTAAATTGTCCGTTCCGTTCTCTGCTTTTGGCTTTGGTTTCTCAGAAAGTCCATGCAGTATTGTCCATTTAAAGCTACACATTCTGGAACTTATTTTAATGAATAAAACGTCATTTCATCCAATCAGCGTGCAGTGGTATTAGGAGGCGGTCTCCCCGTACTGCTGACGTTGAGATATGTTGACCCTGGTGCTGGGGAGTACACTGTATGTAGGCCAATGGTTTGACAGTTTCAATAAAGTTATTTGAAGCGGGCGGCACGCCGGATTGTGGACGCTGGAAGCGCCGCCATCTTTGTTGTAGTTCTGACCATGTTTTCTGTCAGTAAAGAAGACATGAACCCATGAACGGTCTCAAAACAAGTCCTTGAGGTCAGAGGTTAATGTGTTTCATGGGTTTTTAAGACGTTGAGAGATATTTTTGGACGTTGAACAAATACTCTTAATCTCAAATGTCAACGACAGGCTCTGGAATTTAAGTTATTCTGTAAAGGAGGCGGTGGCTCGCAATAAATATGTTTTAATTGTGTTTTTTGTTCTTGTAAAATAAATGATTACATATGAAGTTAAATGTGATATGCTTTGTGTTTCCTTTTAGGCATATAGCCGACTTTTAAAGGGACAGTTCACCCCCAAAATGACTTTTTCTGTGGATTAGTCACCCCATGGAGATAATTATGTGTTTGTTTTTGTCTCATTCCTAAGCCGATCATTTGATGACCGGCAGCGGTTCCGGTAGGAGACATAAAGAGTCTCCTTTGTGTCTCCTACCGGAACCGCAAAATATCCATGAATGGTCTCCATGGGGTGACTAATCGATAGACTAATCGCTATGAGCTTGTAGATCTGCTATTTTTGAAAAATCGTGAAAAGTTTTTTTTTTTTTGCAGATATTTGTAACTCAAATCTTTGTTTCTGGGGCTGGGGGTCCCTTGGGGGGTCCCTGGAACAAAATGTTTTACAAATGTTCGCTTTAAAAAATATATAATCCAAGATTTTGCCACAAATTTTCACGATTTTCAAAAATAGCAGATCTACAAATATTTCACTTTCAAACATGTGTGGGGTCATTTTAAACGTCTACTCAGGCTTTTGCGAGCCCCACCCCCGGTCGCTTGATTGAGTTTCAATTTGATATTCATTTTATCAGACATTTCCTATTCAAACCCCTTGTAACTTTAAACTCCATTTTAATCATGATGGATTCATATAAAACACCCGTCCTTGGTTCTGCTGACTCATCGTCTTTCTAATGCGTGAGGAGACCCTGTGTTTTTTTCAATTACTTTTTCATTTATTTTTTTATATTCATTTTTGGGAAATGGATTTTTTTTTAAATAAAGTGGGCATGTCTGATAAAATGAATATCAAATATCTAAATACTGAATCAAGCAACTTATAAACTGTCTGGGTGAAACACTGAAGCCTGAGTGGACGATAAAATGACCCCAAAGGTGTTTGAAAGTGAAATATCCCTTTAATAATTACTAATGTCTAAATTGTAGCCTACTTATTGTACACTGTCATGAACTGACTCAAATCATCATGACAAAATTGGGAGACGACACACAGGAACTTAACTTTAAATGTATTTATTGAAAACTCAAAGAACCAGAAAGTTATACTTAATTAGAATGTGGTGTGTATAGTCAGTGGTATCAGTGTAGTGCATGTATGGATGTGTGAAAATGTAGTGTAAGTGCAAGGTGCAGAAACAAGGTAGAACTAAACTCAAAAGGAACCAAAAGCAAACAATGTTTCCTGTGTAGGAGAGAGAGGCAGAATGGCCGTGTCCAGCCTGACCAGCCTGCTTAAATACTCCAGAGGATGATTGAGTCAGGTGTGCCTCGTCCTCTAGGCACACCTCTGCAGGCTGGTCCCCTCCTCCTACACATGAACAGAGAACACCATAGACCATAGATATAGGAACCTAGATACCTCATTGGCCTCTGCAGTTCATTGGAGCAACTCGTATCGCGGCCGCCATTTTAGCGTCGGCAAACTGACCATAGAACTGACACTCAAAGTGACTACTGGCCAATCACAGCGCGTTGACTACTGGCCAATCACAGTGCGTCTTTTCCAAGACTTGTCAGAATCTAGTTGTCCCGCCCCCACCTGCCTCTGATTGGCCTACCGAACGCCCCCTTCTGTGACACATGCGGAAGCTTGTCTACAGCTTGCCTACGCGAAAATGGCGCCCGAGATACCAATGCCTCAGAGCCGAAGGAGGCGTCTACCTTTATATGTCTATGCCATAGACCATATTCACACCGTGGCCATATTGCCATTAAGTTAATGAAATGCCACCCCGGTTTCCACGGCAACGGGGTGGCATTTTCAATGTTAAATTCCAAAATGGCCGCCGTGTGAATATGGTCTATTAGAATCACAGCAACACTACACCCCCCCCCCCCCCATAAGAGAGGAGACCAACCAGGTACTCTGTAACATTTAATTCAACTTTACAGTTAACCATCACCCACACTACCTGACCCATCCATCACCCACACTACCTGACCCATCCATCACCCACACTACCTGACCCATCCATCACCCACACTACCTGACCCATCCATCCAACCACCAGCTCACCCTCTCCACAACCTTGACACCTGTAGGAGCATTTTTAAGAGGGATGAGTGACAGAGTAAACAGCTGGATGGATGCAGGCACAAATATCTGCTAACTGTATTTGGCAGTTTTATATTTTCAAAAGCACAGCCTTAGCTTGACCAAATAAACTTTAGTTATCAGAATATCAGTAAGAGGTGCCACGACTGCAGAACCTACTTGGTCTACGGCAATCTTCCATGCGTGGTAAAGGGAACAAGTCAGGTTTTGTCACACTGTTGACTTTTGGGGCGGCAGTGGCTCAGGGGTAGAGTGGCCGGGTAGAGTGAATTGGAAACCGCAAGGATCCCGGGCTGGGGGGCTCCCCCAGAGTTAGTGTGGAAGTGTCCTTGAGCAAGACGCTGAACCCCTAATTGCTCCCGATAAGCAGGTTGGTGCCTTGCATGGTTTCCTCCTCCATCGGTGTATGAATGTGTGTGTGAATGGGTTAATGGCACAATCAATGTAATGCGCTTTGGATAAAAGCGCTATATAAATGCACCATTTACCATTTACTTTTCTTAAGTCTGTGTAAGGTCGAAAAGTGGAACCAGGCTTTTTAACCAAAAGAGACACACAGAGGCCCTGCTGCCATTTGAGGGTTCTGCCAAATTGTTATCCAGCATGTACCTAACCTCCAGTTGGGCTCGTTTTGCATCTCCAATATCAATATCGTGCTCACTCGTTCATCCCCTGGTTCGTAAAATAATGTCTCTATGGAGAATAACATTGGGTCATCTTAGAATCGTCTCATATAAGAATTGTGTTCCAAAAATAAACAAACTGTCTCGGCGATATTGTCAGGGAGGAGGTTCTGTATCGTTTATGATAGTCAGTCACTCATATTTGATACAGTCTGCTTCTGGCAAAAATGTAACTAATTTGTCGGAAGTAACATTATGGTTTTCTCACCGTCAGTTGATGCTTCATATCCATAAGAGTCAAACCGCCGGGGTCATTTGTTTATTTTTGGAACACAGTTCTTATTTGACGCGATATTAAACACGTCTATGGGGATTCAGAATGGGGGTGGAAAACCGCGAACCAGGTAGGATGTGTAAATTACGTCAGACTTCGGTGCTCTATCAGCTGTGGCTGTGTCATAGAAACCAACTCCTTCCTTTTTGTCTCATCCAACGGTCCAAGTACTCTGGGTAAAGCTTTTAATGCCTGTTACGCGTTGTTTACCCCTACTTGAATCCCACTCTCACCCCCCCCCCCCCCTCCCCTCCATTTACCTGCCCCGCCGAAGAAAACCCCACCGTGCCCAGGGGCGGATTAACCCTTCGTGGTGCCTGGTGCTTGGACCCGGTTGGGTGCCCCCCCCAAGGTTGGTGCCCTGTGCTTCAGCACCTCAAGCCTAGCCTGGTTCCATACCATAGACCCCGCCCACTCTCTGAGTGGACTGCCTCTTGGTCTGGAGTTGTAAATGTGAACCTATAGACTTCTCCGGTACAAAACGCATTGTCCAATGAGAGGCGGAGGTGGGCGTGGGGATCCCTTAGGATTGGTTTAGGGAATTTCTAATCCCCTCCCCCTTGTAATCCCCGACACTGGAGCCAATTTCAGAGCCAATTTCAGAGCTCCACGCAGCTTCAGTCAGCTAAATGATGGATAGTTAGGAACCAAATGGACCCTTATGGGTCTGTAACTCTGAGAGTGTACAAATGGAACCAAATGGCCCCTCACGGGTCCATTTGGTTCCATTTGTACACTCTCAGAGTTAAAATAACATTGATTTTACAATATAAATTGGGGTCCCATAGAAATGCCATTAAATGGGGGTCCGTAGCCCTAATGCAAGTGGGGGTCCTTGAAATCAAAATGGTTGAAAATAAATGCTAGAGCCGTAAAAAAAAACCTTCTCTTATGGGGGTCCCTGGCATATCTTTTCAAATGGGGGTCCCGCGGGCTTATACGTGTCAAGTTGGGGGTCCTTGACATGAAAAAGTTTGAGAAGCATTGCTTTAGGTCACACTTTGTCCATGCCAAATCATTACCCAGGATTTATGTCAACCCCTTCCACTGGTAACTCAGGACGCACCCCCACCTCCACCTCCCCCTCCCCCCTACTAACCAACCCACAGACTGTGGTCATTCTATACCACACAGTGAAGAAGGGTTTACACTGTTACATTATTCCATTCCGTCGCCTTGCTAAACTAATGGCCTGTCATTTGTTTTTGTTTTTCAGGAAAATAAAAAACTGATCCAAAACAAAACTATATGATATTTCTTAATCATTTCACCCAAAATGTTTATAACAAATTATGACTATTTAACTAGAAATAACACTGTCTGTCAGTTATGTAACATAAGAGATTTAAATAGGTTTAAATAGGATTAAATCTGATTTAGGCCAAAATAAATAATTAAAAAAATGGCCTAAATCAGTAAATAATTTGGCCGTAGTCACAAAACCATGTGACTAAGGCAAAAAAATGGCCTATTTTGGCCTAAGTCACACTAGGGAGTTAGGCTATTACTAAAAGGGGAGTGAACAGCATGATCCTTTTCAATTAGGAGATGGGCGATTTTACCCGAGGTGTCCAGTGTCATGAGGAGCTGACTTAGGCAAAAATATAATTTTCCTCAAAAAATGACTTAGTCCATTAGTTTAGCAAGGTGACGATAGGATGTTATTAAATAACATAAAAAAACAACAACCCATGGCTTTGACAATGCTACGGTGGTGAAATAGTGCAGCGTCACCGTCCATCTCTCCTAGAAGAAACACACTTTATATGTGTTTCCTTTCTTTTTCCCACAACAACACAGTGCTGGAAAAAGTACTCAACTTCTTTACTTAAGTAAAAGTACCAATAGAAATACTCTGTTACAAGTAAAAGTCCAGAATTCAAAATTTACTTGAGTAAAAGTAGAAGAGTATTGGCATCAAAATGTACTTAAAGTACCAAAAGTAAAAGTACTGAAATGTTTGAAAATAGCAGATCTACACTTGTAGATCTGCTATTTTCAAACAGCCTCGGTATAAAATAGGGCTAAAGTGGTAAATGTATGTTTCATAATATCATAATTTATATCTGCAAAGTAACTAGTAACTAAAGTTGTCAAATAATTGTAGTGGAGTAAAAGTACAATATTTTCCTCAAAGATGTAGTGGAGTAAAAGTAAAAGTATTCAAAATTGGAAATGCTCCAGTAAAGTAAAAGCACCTCAAAATTGTACTTAAGTACAGTAGTTGAGTAAATGTACTTTAAAGAGCATCATAGATCTGAGAGGTCAGCTGCTACATGAATCCTGTTCCTCCGTCATGGACACAAAGAGACCTTGTGATTAAAAGTCAGTGTTTGTGGTTTCCAGTTGATGTTGTTGTGAAGACGATCGCTGATTTTTAATGTAGGACTGGGGTAAATATTAGAGGTGTAACGATATAGTAACTGCATCGAAAAATCGTTTTGAATTTTCAACGATCTACTCTATCGATATGCAAACAGCTAAATATCGTATCGTGTGACTTTGTATCGAATCGAATCGTTTTGCAATGCAAATAATCAATATATTATGATATTTGATATTCATTTTATCAGACCCTCCCTATACAAACCCATTGTAACTTCAAACTACATTTTAACCATGTTAGATTCATCAAAAACACCCGTCCTTGGTTCTGGTGACTCACCCTGCCCCCCTAATACGCGAGGGGGCCGTGTTTTTTCAATTACTTTTTTCATTAATTTTAAATATATTTTTTTGAAAATTGAAAATGGAAAAAATAAAATACAATAAAAACGTCTGATAAAATTAATATCAAATATATAAATACTGAATCGAGCAACTTAAAAACTGTCTGGAGGGTTCACAAAAGCCTGAGTAGATGATAAAATGACCAAACGTTTTTTTGAAAGTGAAATATCCCTTTAAGTACATTTTGATACCAATAAATTTAGAATTCCAGACGTTTACTTGTAACAGAGTACTTCCACATCGCAGTATTGATACTTTTACTTAAGTAAAACATTTAAGTACTTTTTCCACCACTGTTTGAGAACCAACTAGCCGTAACATTCTGTTGCTTTAGAGAGTCGTTATAAAAACATAATCCTCTCTCCAACAATCACCAGTTTGTCGTCTACAGGAATCAAAAATGTTTTAATAATTCATATACAATCTACAAGCTCGCAGCGCGGCACTTCATGCTGTGCTGAGAGCTTGCGGATCTGCTATTTTTGAACATTTTTGAAAAATCTTGAAAGTGTTGAATCATTAATTTAGAAAATAGCATTAAAGGGGTAGTTCACCCCAAAATGACTTTTTTTCTATGGATCAGTCCCCATGAAGACTTCATGGATATATTCTTTTCTGTTTTTTTTTTTCTTGCTTTCCTAAGCCAATAATTTGATTGCATTTTTTGGGTGAACTATCCCTTTAATGGGTTAAGGAAGGAGGGAAACAAGCACATTCCATTCTTCCATGTGATCCTGTATTCAGTGAAATCATCCCAACAACTCGTTCTCTTTAAAACACTTCATTAGAAGATTCTTCTGTCATCATTCCAGTCTGTCATCATCATCATCATCATCACATTTTATTTAAAAAAAAAACACTTTAAAACCCGTAACGTTGTTGTTCAGGGGAGTCCCTCAGGGCTCTGTGCGAAGATACACTGAATGCCTTCGCTGAAAACAGCCCATCGACAAAGCTCAAGCGACGCGTCGCGTAGGCTTGTCCATCTGCTGTTCTCCTGCCAACCCTCCCCCCCTATAGGGTTTCTAAGTGGTTTAATAGTGAAGAAGAGCTATGGCTATACTCAACACCTCAGTGCAGATCTACAAATGACACCACGAGTGTAAAGGTGTGAATCACAGACACATCAATATGATATATAGCCATCCGACACCTGTATGATCTGTGTGTGTGTGTGTGTGTGTGTGTGTGTGTGTGTGTGTGTGTGTGTGTGTGTGTGTGTGTGTGTGTGTGTGTGTGTGTGTGTGTGTGTGTGTGTGTGTGTGTGTGCGCGTGTGTGTGTGTGTAGGGAAAGTGGGGGGGCAGTGTCTGCATAGCATAGCGCCCTCTTCTGGCAGGACTAGAGGGCGGGTCCTGAGAACGACTGTGGTAAAGAGTACGACTGTTTAAGTGTGTGTGTGTGTGTGTGTGTGTGTGTGTGTGTGTGTGTGTGTGTGTGTGTGTGTGTGTGTGTGTGTGTGTGTGTGTGTGCACGAGAGTGTGTGTGTGCATGTGGCGTATTGCATCAAGAGCACCATTTTCAACCTCCAACCGTCTTCATATAATTGATCCTCAAACCCATTAAAACCAGGAAAGCATTCATGCCACTTTATATTTTTTTGGCGTTGGCTATTAAAAAATAGCAGATATACAAGCTCACGGCGGCAGCGCGGCACGAAACTAGTTTATCCATATTTTACACTAAACTATTCAACAGCAGATCTACAAGCTCGCTATGAGCTTGCAGGTGAAAATGTGTGCAAATATTTGAATATACTGTATATATATTTTTAAAGCGAACACTTTTAACTCAAATCTTTGCTTCTGGGGGTCCCTGGAACAAAATATTTTGAGATGGGGGTCCACGGCCAAATACATGTCATTTTGGGGGTCCTTCAGATGACACGTTTGAGAACAACTGATATGGATTTGACATTTTAAAAAAACTGTAGAATTTAGAAGACATTTGTAAAATCCCCCAGAAGCAAAGATTTGAGTTACAAATATATACATATACATATATTCAAAGCACAAATGTTCACGATTTAAAAAAAATAGCAGATCTACAAGCTCATAGCGCGGCACTCTATGCCGCGCTATGAGCTTGTAGATTTGCTATTTTTGAACAGCCGAGTCTGTGATTAGACAGAGGTCTGTTATTGAGCTCATCGGTCATTATTATCCAGTAATAACACACACCCCCGCTGAATTCAGCGATTGACCAATCAGAATCAAGCATTCAACCAAGCCGCGTAACAATGAGCATTAGTGAGGACCAGTTACATGAAGAATAAAAGGTTGAAAATGTGTAAAACGCGCTCCTTCAGTTTTATACTCCCGTTGCGGGAGAAAAAACAGCCGAGCTTGTAGATCGGCCGTTTTCAGCGAGCCGCGGTATAAATGTGACTTTTTTTATGGCTTCAGATGAAAGTGGCGTTCAGCTTTGGCCTGAACGTATATGGCTCGTCATAGTTCCAAACGTCTCAATGACTCGGCTCGTAAAAAAACCCGTTGATCTGGGCTCTTTGATTTGAGCGAGATAATCGTCACATGACATGAAAGAGCGATGACAGAGAATGTGAGGCGCGCGACGCGCGTGTTTTTTCAACGTGATTTAACGCCATAACTGTGGAGAAAGCGACACAGCAGTGGTTCTCAACCTGGTGGGTCGGGGACCCCCTCGAGGGGGGGGGGGGTCCCCCACATGACAGTGAAGTGACAAAAGGACCTTTAAGACCTTTTTAATACCTCAAAAGAAAGAAAGAAACGAAAAAAATACATTTTCTGCATCAAAAGTTATCAACAAACTATACTATTAAAAACTGGTGAAACATGGGCCAAATAGTCAAATAATATAAGAAAGATGCAAATATTGTGAAAATAGCAGATCTACAAGCTCACAACGACTCGCAACGCGAGTCGTTGTGAGCTTGTAGATCTGCTATTTTCACAACATTTATCAGTGGAACCGAGGCAAACAAAATGTAACGCCTCAACTCCAAGTGCTTGTCAGGGTGTGGGGGTTCCCCAGTTCAAATATGGTTATTTTGGGGGGTCCCCAGTTCAAATACAATAATTTTTTTTTGGGGGGGGGGGGGGGGGGGTTGAGAACCACTGCTTTACAGTACCAGAGATGAGGTCAGGAGGTCAGAACAGATCTCCAAGTCGGCCTCGGCTTCATCAAGTGCAGTTCTGATCAAAAGAGGGTTTTGATACGTTTAAGGTTTTGACACAGAAACAGTGTTAGAGGCAATGGTTGTATCCTGATTAACAACTGAACCACCTCTGTGTGTCTGTGTGTCTGTGTGTGTGTGTGTGTGTGTGTGTGTGTGTGTGTGTGTGTGTGTGTGTGTGTGTGTGTGTGTGTGAAATAAAACTACATTCTGACCCGTTGTGACACAACACACACGTCTGATTGACACTTTGTCACATGAGACCTTTTGGAAAAACAAACCCATCCAGAACATCTTTGTGTCATTTTAGGATTTCTTTGGCTATTACAAAAAAAATAGCAGATATACAAGCTCATACAGTAGCTCTATGAGCTTGTAGATCGTGACAAATCGTGAACATTCGTGCAAATGTTTGAATATATATTTTTAAAGCGAACATTTGTAACTCAAATGCTTTGCTTCTCTGGGATTTTACAAAATGTCTCCTAACAATACATTTTTTTTGTTGCTATAATATCAGTGGTGCTCAACCTTTTTCATGTCAAGGACCCTAAAAATTATATGTATTAAAGATTTTAATTAAAAACACATTTGCTTTAAAAAATATATTGAAAGATTTGCACACATTTTCAAAAAATAGCAGATCTATTGGCTAAAGTTCTCATCAGAATGGGGGATGCTAGGGTTCAAGTGGTTCATTGTAAAAAAAAAACATCCTATCACACAAAGATCTGATTTTGGCCCTGTGAGCCCCATGGTAGGACAATCACACTTCCAACTACAACACCCAGAATGCATCCTGTCTGGATAATATGTCAGCATGTAAACACATATCACCATGACAACCTGCTGTGGGGCCGGGCAACGTAATCCTTATTACATCAATGTTCCGTGATGCCAGACAGGATGGCAAGATGTCTGACATGTTGTGTATCGTTTTATATATGTTTAAAATAACAATTTAGCCGATACTGATACTGATATGTGTTTATTTAATTTTTGGCGTTATTATTTTCCCCTTTTGTGCCAGGGAAACAAATGACTCTTCATTATAAGAAACAGCTTGGCAGGCTGCAGAGAACCAACACACCAACACAGCCAGAGCTAAATTGATGCCCATCAACAACAGATGAATATCGACTACTGCCATCGGTTAAAGGAGTAGTTCACCCAAAAAAGGATTGATCAGTTACACACCCCATGAAGCATTGAATTAATGGAGATTATTTTTTTGTTTTTTTCGCGTTCCTAAGCCAATAATTAGATTTACGGCGGAAAGATGCTAATGTATCCGGTAGGAGACTCAAAGGAGTCTCTTTGAGTCTCCTACCGGAAATACACCCGCTCATCAAATTATTGGCTTAGGAATGCGTCAAAATCTCAAGGCTTCATGGGATGTGTGATTGATAGAAAATAACGATTTTTTTGACATCATGACATGGCAGGAACTCATTCTCTGTCAAAGACGTCTTTTGACGTTTGTAAATCAAAAGCCCCAGAGAGCGCCCAAAGACGTCTTTTGAGGCGTGTTGTGTTTTTTTGTTTTCTTTACACTAGACGGCGCTCTTCGCTAAGATATGAGCGACCATTTCAGACACAGATCCAGGGGGTCACGTGATCGCAAGATCTCCTCCACCGCTCACTTCCTTGTTATTCGATTTGGAAGGAAAACGCCCTTTTTCCCGCCTCCCAGGATTTCCTCTGCATTTTTTTACGAGACGTGCGCTATATTTAGACCCTACAGAAAAACGCCGGAAAAAATCCTTGATTATGCGATGAAATATATATAATTTTATGCGGTGAAATTGCGGTAAGTTGCGAAATATGCGGCAATATGTGAACATTGAAATATGCGAAAAGTTCAGAAAAATACAAAATAAAAAAAAGTTGTGAAATATGCGATGCATAACGCATATCATGTGACGCAGCCTTTTTGAAGAAGAAAAAAACATTACCCCCGCATAATTCTGCGCCATTTTGCTGATTATGCGGTAAATTATGCGATCGCATAATCGCATTTTTCTGGAGGGTCTATATATTCAACGGCCTATAACTAGCGACCGGGGGGATGGATCATACTGGAGATAAATATTCCCTGATTAGTTGAAAAAAAAGGTAAGAAAAACGAAAAATCGCTGGCAGTGGCTGATTTATTTATTTACTCTGGCAGTGAATGAGTTAATTGTCTTTAAAACCCATTTAAAGCATCAGGGTCACTTTAGATTATTTATTTTTTTGCGTTGGCTATTCAAAAAAATTGCAGACGTACAAGCTCACTGCCGCGCTGTGAGCTTGTACGTCTGCTATTTCTTTTTTTGGAACATCACAGGTCTTAATGGGTTAACTGCTTGGCTATTTCATACTTTGAAAAGTGGTTTATAAAATGTAGCTATTTGTTGGAAAATAAAAATAAACGATATCGTCACAATACGTCATCACTGTCCAAATCAAGGTTTAAAGGGATAGTTCACCCAAAACAAATTTTAGTTTCTATGGATCAGTCACCCCATGGAGACTTGAATTCATGGATATTTTTTTACATTTGTGTCTCATTCCTTTAAGACAATAATGTGATGACCGGCAGCGGTACCAATAGGAGACACAGAGTGTCAACTTTGTGTCTCCTACCGGAGACATTAGCGTCTTTCCGCTGGTCGTCACATGATTGTCTTAGGAATGAGACACAAAAACTAAAAAAAATATATCCATGAATTTAAGTCTCCATGGAGTGACTGATACATAGGGGGGAAAAGTCATTTTGGGGGTGAACTATTCCTTTAATTGAGTCCATCCTGCCCAGCCCTGACCCCATGTTGTCATGGTATCCATGACAACATGGTCCTCACATTCTACAACAGTACATTGTGTGTGTGTGTGTGTGTGTGTGTGTGTGTGTGTGTGTGTGTGTGTGTGTGTGTGTGTGTGTGTGTGTGTAACAAACAATGTAACCCAACTCCATTCTTCTTCGGGTCCCATCGGAACCTTCAAAGTCTCATGGGGCTCTGGTTCCCCCTGCTGGTGGAACGTGTGTCCCACGTGGTTGTTGTTGTTTTTTTTGGGGGGGGGGGGGGAAGGTTTTTGGTTCTTCGTCCTCAACGTGTTCAAAGTCAACCACGTACAACGTCCAGTCTGTCTCCATCTGGTCCCACTGGGGAAAGGTGTGTTCTTCAACACTGTGTGTGTGTGTGTGTGTGTGTGTGTGTGTGCCACTAAGTGTTTGTGTGTGTCTCTAAGTGTGTGTGTGTGTGTCTCTAAGTAATAAAGGAATAAACCACTGTTCCTTCTTTGGTCTGTGGGTCAAAGGTCTCTTCTCTCTGTGTCTCTGTGTCTCTCTCTCTACGTCGTTGGTTCTCAAAGATGGGGTCCAGGGACCCCCAGGGGTCCTTGGGGGGGAGGAGGGGGGGGGGGGGGGCTGGTGTTCCAAGGGGTCCCCAGCAAAATGTGTTAAAAGTGGCATCACAATAATTTCAACCACTTTAACCTTTTACACTTTGGGCTATTCAAAAAATAGCAGATCTACAAGCTCGTAACGCGGCACCGAGTGCCGCGCTACGAGCTTGTAGATCTGCTATTTTTTTTTTGAATCCTCGCACAATTTATTTTTTTTAAAACGTGAAAAGGTTTGAGAAACACTACATGACTCCATGGAGGAAGAGGGTGTGTCTCTCTCTCTCTCTCTCTCTCTACGTAGAGGTTGTGAGTCTCTCTCTCTCTCTCTCTCTCTACGTAGAGGTTGTGAGTCTCTCTCTCTCTCTCTCTCTACGTAGAGGTTGTGAGTGTCTCTCTCCCTCTCTCTCTCCACGTAGAGGTTGTGAGTGTCTCTCGCTCTCTCTCTCTACGTAGAGGTTGTGAGTGTCTCTCGCTCTACGTGACACCATGGAAGTAGAGGTTGGCACACAGACACAGCAGAACCACAGAGGCCAGCTTGTAGTAGATGAGATTCCTAAACTTTGGCTCCAAGTCACCCTGACGATACCAGAATATCTGTGGAGAGAGACAGAGAGAGAGAGAGAGAGAGAGAGAGAGAGAGAGAGAGAGAGAGAGAGAGAGAGAGAGGAGAGAGACAGAGACAGAGACAGAGACAGAGACAGAGAGAGAGACAGAGACAGAGACAGAGACAGAGACAGAGACAGAGACAGAGACAGAGAGAGAGAGAGAGAGAGAGAGACAGAGACAGAGACAGAGACAGAGAGAGAGACAGAGACAGAGAGAGAGACGGACAGACAGACAGACAGACAGACAGACAGACAGACAGACAGACAGACAGACAGACAGACAGACAGACAGACAGACAGACAGACAGACAGACAGACAGACAGACAGACAGACAGACAGACAGAGAGATGGAGAAACAGAGAGACAGACAGAGAGACAGAGAGAGAGAGGAGAGAGGGGGGAGACAGAGAGAGAGACAGAGACAAAAAGAGAGAGAGACAAAAAGAGAGAGAGACAGAGAGAGAAAAAACTGAAATACATTTTCTTATGACTTATATTATGTTATGTAGACTTGGGCGCTACAGTCTCCGTAAACTAGGATCACAGAAGCTGTAGCATCAGTAAAAACTATAGGATACCAGGTTCATTTGTTGACCTGGCATCCTATAGTCTTTACAGACTTTTTTTTGCTCTTCCTGAACACACCTGTGGATTATACCAGGGACAAATGACTTGGACTTTCCGTCATGGAGCTACTTGCGGATTATACCAGGGTCAGTCCACCTTAGGTGCATTATGCACCTTAATCCCATGTAGAACGCACTGACTTTTTGTCTTTTTATTGTGCTTTTTTGTCTTTCCCTAAGCACCTTAACGTCCATAAGTATATCATGCACAGTATACATACATTGCTGCTATGCTCAGGCACCTTAGTCATATTTTTTATCTCAGGTACTTTGTAAATATGTAGATAACTTGTTTGGCCTTGTTGTTCTCTTGTTTGATCTCCTTCCCACTTGCCCCCCCCACCCCCCTCTTCTTCTTCCTCCCCCTCTTCTTTCTATGGAAATAACTTTGCGATGGGAACGATGTACAAAAAATGAATTTCTACCACTTTTTTACCTTGTAAACCAGCTGTGATGTGACAATAAACCTGATTCTGATTCAGTAGGTTCTGTGATCCTAGTTTACTGTAGCGCCCAAGTCCTGTACTTAGGTGCCACCGGTTGCCGAGGGAGTTCTGACGTGAGCTCAAATAACTGATGTCCTGAACATCCGTGGAGTTCATAACAAACCATATTTATTATCAGTAGCTTTAGTCGTGCCAATCACTTTAGCGTACGATAAATAAATATGATGAATACAAGTCAAAACGCACACAGACCTCCAGCTCTCATGAGACACAGTCCAAAGCTGTTGCCACTGGCAACACCTGCACTTGATTACAGAGCCTGTTTAACACGTTGATTGCCAAGATCGCATTGATGCGTTCTTTCCAAAAAAACATTTTTAATTTTTTTTATTCCACAAGGGGCGCCCTAACACAGCTTTGGAATGATCGATCGTCACTCAGAGAAGTAGTATGTGACGTCATTGCAAAAAACTATTCATCCCAATGATGGGATTTTCAGAAAAACAGCTGTAACTCAGTTTATTCTTTTTGCATTGAAAACCACCCGTTTACAGCGGGCCGTAGCCCCAAAATGGCGGATGGAATGTTCCTCCTCCTCTGAATACACAGATCCCTCCGCCTACCCAAGGGGACTTTTTTTTTTTTTTTGTACACAATGTATCTTCCACAGCGTTTCAGCGATCGTGGATTTAAGGTAATTACGCTGGCATGGGGATAAAAAACGATGTTTAACACATTTACTGCCAAGATATTAAACATAGTTTTCTATCCCCGTGCCAGCGTAATGACCTTAAATCAACGATCGTTTTGAAACGCCGTGGAAGATACATTGTGAAAAAAAAAGACACAAAAAAGTGAGTAGGCGGAGGGATCTGTGAATCCACAGGGACAATAACGTTCCAACCGCAATCCGCCATTTTGGGGCTTTGGTCGCTGAAATCTAGTGGTTTTCAATGCAAAAAAAAAGAAACTAAGTTACAGATGTTTTTCTGAAAATCACATCCAGGAAGCGGATGACTTCCTGGTTTTTAGAAGGACGTCACATCAGATGCTTCTTCTCTGAGTGACGATCGATTTTTTTGGTCCATATCGTGCAGCCCTAGAGTATGTGTGTGTGTGAGTGTGAGTGTGTGTGTGTGTGTGTGTGTGTGTGTGTTACCAGCACTAGGGTGGACCCACAGGTCAACAGGATACACACTGTGTGTGTGTGTGTGTGTGTGTGTGTGTGTGTGTGTGTGTGTGTGTGTGTGTGTGTGTGTGTTACCAGCACTAAGGTGGACCCACAGGTCAACAGGATACACACTGTGTGTGTGTGTGTGTGTGTGTGTGTGTGTGTGTGTGTGTGTGTGTGTGTGTGTGTGTGTGTGTGTGTGTGTGTGTGTGTGTGTGTGTTACCAGCACTAGGGTGGACCCACAGGTCAACAGGATACACACAGAGAAGAACACATTGAGCGGTAGAGGAGGGATGGAGGGGAACACGAAGGAGCTGATCACCGTCACCTGTAGGGGGCGACAACACCAGGACGCTGAGCGTTTAGGATCCATTGATTTGATTGAACACTTTTATTATATATTATTATATTTATTATTCAGGAATGTAAAACAGCACAGAGGTACGGTCAGACATTAAAGGGAGAGTTCACCCCCAAAAAAACATTTTCCCCTATGGACTAGTCACCTCATGGAGACTTGAATTCATGGATATTGTTTAGTTTTTCTCTCATTCCTAAGACAATTCGGTTTTTAAGTCTGATGTCATTTTGTTGTCCGACGTCCCGTCCGGGTCCAAAAGGCACCAGCACCTCCACTCTTCATTGTAAACAAACATGTTGGAACCCGTAAATCTTTTTACAATAACCTCCTTTTTCAGAAATGAACCATTGAGGGTTGTAAAAGGGTCTTAATGCTAATATCATAGACAGTACAAAGTAGGCTATTTTTTTCCTTCACAGCACCAGGAGATATCATTTTTCAAAGATTTAGACTCCAATCCACTTCCTGGTTAACTTATGACTTCAAAAGCCTGTATCTCGGCTCCTGTGTACTTTTTTTTTTTACAATGTATTTTTAACTATTTTCAACTGGCTGCAACTATGGAACGGATTACCGAATGTTTTAAAAATTTTCCCCGCGATTGTACGAGACCTCTATGTGTGTAATGAGGTGATCACCGTGAGGACGGTGATCACTGAAAATATTTTGTGACTACTTGAAAAAGGTTCAAAAATGGTTAAAAATCCTGGCACTCAACGTATAGTATTTTAATAAACCTCTGGCACCCAATGTGTTAACATTATAATATTTATTTTTATATGTATTTATATATAAATATATATATATATATATATATATATAAACTGCTCAAAAAAAGTTCGGAAACGTAACTTCGGTCAATTATTTCTCCCCTTCAACAATACCAATTGGTATTGTGTTTTATATCATTATTATCGTTGATTAGTCACCTTAACAACGAGGTACAGCTTGTAAGGATCGTGCATTCGTGGAATGAGCAACACAGCTAAACGCGTGGGTAGCGCCTCCAAAAAAATTACCAGAATCACCCAATATGACAGGCACCTGAACATATGGTTCTGCAACTTTGTTGAGTTTGTGTTGATGCTCCAAGCAGCAACACTGCCCCCCCATGGAAAGATGCCACGTTGGTCCCTGGTGTGCCACAAAGCCTGGTGTGCGTTATTAAAGACCCGTGTGATCCGGTCTGGGCCACGCCTAATGAAGAAATAAATAATACGAATAATTCTCTTTCCGGATTTTGCCCATCCGGTTTTGCGGAGCCGCTTTGTTTTGGTTCCCTAATCCCTATTTAAATGGAATAGAATGTCCCCACTGGGATAATACAGACACTAAATAGTCTCCGGAAAGTGCACTCACATTTATATTTAAAAAATAAACTAAACTACGCTGCATCAAGGATTTTATTAGGACGGACCTATTTCAGGGTGAAGTCTTTCCGGATCTGCTCATCTGGCCGCCTGGTGACGTAGAGTTACTTTCGCTCCCGACCGGATCATAGACCCGAAAAGATATGCTGCCCAGGCTAGCACTTTAGTGGTTATTTTAGTGTCAGATGTGTTAAAACAGCGAGGGACACAGCACTGTGGCATAGTGGGAAAACACACACTTGGACCCGGAGGTTGTTCTGACGGTGTGGAACGTCACGGCTTAACAACACAACCATTTGATGACCGGCAGCGCTTCCGGTAGGAGACACAATAAAGAGTCTCCTTTGTTTCTCCGACCGGAAACAGATGCCTAAGCTACCGGTCCGCTCAAATTATTGTCTTTTAGGAATGAGACAAAAAATATATATATATGTTACAGTATGATTGGAGAACCAGTACGATTGAAGAAGGCTCGCTCGTTTTTACCACCCACCCAGCAATTCTGTAGAAGCAACACTAGAGGGAGCCACAAGCCAGGCTTGTGCACAAGCATATATTGCCGCGACCACACACACACGTGCGCGCGTGTGTGACCGGCTTCGAGTGCTATCAATGCATTGAATGGGGAAATAGGCGAGTTTATTAGACCTTTCAATGGGCGAAATAGGCTACTACCTACCCGCGATTTATCAGACCATTCATTCAGGAGCTACTGACCTACTTGGAGGCGGAGCAGTCCGCACAACAATATTTACGATTCTGTGCCTATCGGTACATAACTCAAACGGCGCTGAGTAGGCACAGGCGAACGTCACACCGTTCAGGACGGCAACTCGGTCGCCTTAGCTCCCTCTGTGGTCCTTCACGGGGTGACAGTTCGCCTGTGACTGCGCGCCTCCGTCAGGGTCCAAAACCAAAAGCGAAACCTAAACTGAACTATTAAGTCATGTCAGTTGGTAGGTTAGTATGTCTTGATAACACCCAATGAATGGTCTGATAAATCGTGGGTAGGTAAGTAGGTCGCCTATTTCGCCCATTCAAAGGTCTAATAAACTCGCCTATTTCCCCATTCAATGCAGATAGCATTCGAATCAGGTGGACTGTTAAGATACTTTTATTGTGTTCTGCTGGCTTTTGTTTTAGTTTCTCCCTGACACACACACACACACACACACACACACACACACACACACACACACACACACACACACACACACACACACACACACACACACACACACACACACACACACACACACACACACACACACACACACACACACACACACACACACACGGAGGAGGAGAAGGAGAAGGAGGAGGAGCTCCTCCTCCTCGCGAGCCTCGCTAATAAACCCTGTCTCGAAAAGCCCCGCATCGCCCCGAAGCCCCGTGCCTAAAAACGAGCGCTCTGTCTTCAATCGTACTGGTTCTCCAAACGTACTGTGACATATATATATATCCATGAATTCACGCTAAAAAGGATAACACAAAAAAAAAAAAATCCTGGGGACTTGTTTCCATTGTGGTTCTATCTATTCAATTCATCAACTTAGCATAACATTTTTTACACAATAATTAATGTCATCAACAAATACAAAACACATGTGATGTACATGATGTTGGCTATTCAAAAATAGCAGATCTACAAGCTCATAGCGCGGCACCGCGCTATGAGCTTGTAGATCTGCTATTTTTGAAAAATCGTGAAAATGTGTGCAAATCTTTGAATATATCTATATATTTTTAGAGCAAACATTTTTAACTGAAATCTTTCATTCATTCTTCTGTAATGTATTCTACAGCAACGCTTCACAGACGTTTAGGGAAAAATGTTGACGTCTCCCCGAGACCCAAACTAAGTGAAAATAGACGATCTAAAAATCTCACAAAAACGTCACAATGAGACACGTTGTGAACTTGTACATCTGCTATTTTGTCTTCTGGGTCTCTGGAGCAAAAACATTTTAATTGTATTGTCTTATTCATGGGATTCCTTTGATTTTATTAATTTATTTTGAAGAATGTTTTTTTACCCTCTGAATTTTTCATTGTGAAAATATTTTGAAATATATATTTTTTCTTTTGTAGGAAACGGGAAAAAATGGCCAAAATGGTGAGTTCTTGTGGGCGATGGCTGGAGGGATGACGGATGGAGGGATGACGGATGGAGGGATGACGGATGGAGGGATGACGGATGGAGGGATGATGAGGCTCGAGACTATATGGAGGATCTCACAGCGTTTAAAGAGCAGAAGTGAGAACAAATACAGTCCCTGGTATCTCTACCTCAATCTGAGAACACTCTATATATAAATAAATATATATATATATATATAGACACTGTGGTCTGTCTATGCTGTAGCAGAGCTCACAGGTGCAGATGTTTTTCCAGATGTTTTGGTTGATTACTCACCAGAACGACCAGAGACGTGAATCCCCCCACGGCCAGGTTGATGATCCGGTCCTGATCACAGCAGAAGTGAGAGAAGAGGGGGGGGAGGAGAGAGAGAGAGAGAGAGAGAGAGAGAGAGAGAGAGAGTGAGTGGGGGAAGAGAAGATAAGTTAAATCAGACACAAACATGAACGATTATCTTTCTCGCAATAACGTCTAGACCAGTGGTTCTCAACCAGTGGTCCTTGGGGGGGGGGGGGGGGGGGGACCAGGGGGCGTCACAATCATTTCAACCACTTAGCTTTGGGCTATTCAAAAATAGCAGATATACAAGCTCATGTATATCTGCTATTTTTGAAAAATCTTGAAAACGTGTGCAAATCTTTGAATACATATCTTTCGAACATTTTTTATGCAAGTCTTTGCCTCTGGGGGTCCCTGGCACAAAACATTTTCAGATGGGGGTCCGCGGCCAAAATGTATATCATTTTAGGGGTCCTTGGCATGAAAAGGGTTGAAAACCACTGGTCTAGACCAGGGGTTCCCAAAGTTGGGGTCGCGACCCCACTTGGGATTGCGGGAGACTGACGGTGGGGTCGCGAAATAATTTTGGGTCGTATCAAAAAAAAAAAAAAACGTTTAAAAAAAAAATATTATTTTAATTTTAAATTCAACAGAATGGATGAAATACAACCTAAAATGATTACAAATAGTACGTTTTACCATTTTAATACGTTTTCAAATGCGCACAGAACGTGCAAGTTTATGTGCATAAATATACCTCCAGGTTTAGGTGGGGTCGCGAGTCAATGGCCGCCTTATTTTGGGGTCGCGGGCTGAAAAGTTTGGGAACCCATGGTCTAGACCTGAGGCACGGTGAACCCATGGTCTAGACCTGAGGCATGGTGAACCCATGGTCTAGACCTGAGGCATGGTGAACCCATGGTCTAGACCTGAGGCACGGTGAACCCATGGTCTAGACCTGAGGCACGGTGAACCCATGGTCTAGACCTGAGGCACGGTGAACCCATGGTCTAGACCTGAGGCCCATGGTCTAGACCTGAGGCACGGTGAACCCATGGTCTAGACCTGAGGCACGGTGAACCCATGGTCTAGACCTGAGGCCCATGGTCTAGACCTGAGGCACGGTGAACCCATGGTCTAGACCTTAGGCATGGTGAACCCATGGTCTAGACCTGAGGCATGGTGAACCCATGGTCTAAACCTGAGGCACGGTGAACCCATGGTCTAGACCTGAGGCACGGTGAACCCATGGTCTAGACCTGAGGCACGGTGAACCCATGGTCTAGACCTGAGGCACGGTGAACCCATGGTCTAAACCTGAGGCATGGTGAACCCATGGTCTAAACCTGAGGCACGGTGAACCCATGGTCTAAACCTGAGGCATGGTGAACCCATGGTCTAAACCTGAGGCACGGTGAACCCATGGTCTAAACCTGAGGCACGGTGAACCCATGGTCTAAACCTGAGGCATGGTGAACCCATGGTCTAGACCTGAGGCATGGTGAACCCATGGTCTAGACCTGAGGCATGGTGAACCCATGGTCTAGACCTGAGGCATGGTGAACCCATGGTCTCTAGACCTGAGGCACGGTGAACCCATGGTCTAGACCTGAGGCATGGTGAACCCATGGTCTAGACCTGAGGCATGGTGAACCCATGGTCTAAACCTGAGGCACGGTGAACCCATGGTCTAAACCTGAGGCATGGTGAACCCATGGTCTAGACCTGAGGCATGGTGAACCCATGGTCTAGACCTGAGGCATGGTGAACCCATGGTCTAGACCTGAGGCATGGTGAACCCATGGTCTAGACCTGAGGCATGGTGAACCCATGGTCTAGACCTGAGGCATGGTGAACCCATGGTCTAGACCTGAGGCATGGTGAACCCATGGTCTAAACCTGAGGCACGGTGAACCCATGGTCTAGACCTGAGGCATGGTGAACCCATGGTCTAGACCTGAGGCATGGTGAACCCATGGTCTAGACCTGAGGCACGGTGAACCCATGGTCTAGACCTGAGGCACGGTGAACCCATGGTCTAGACCTGAGGCACGGTGAACCCATGGTCTAGACCTGAGGCACGGTGAACCCATGGTCTAGACCTGAGGCCCATGGTCTAGACCTGAGGCACGGTGAACCCATGGTCTAGACCTGAGGCACGGTGAACCCATGGTCTAGACCTGAGGCACGGTGAACCCATGGTCTAGACCTGAGGCCCATGGTCTAGACCTGAGGCATGGTGAACCCATGGTCTAGACCTGAGGCACGGTGAACCCATGGTCTAGACCTGAGGCACGGTGAACCCATGGTCTAGACCTTAGGCATGGTGAACCCATGGTCTAGACCTGAGGCATGGTGAACCCATGGTCTAAACCTGAGGCACGGTGAACCCATGGTCTAGACCTGAGGCATGGTGAACCCATGGTCTAAACCTGAGGCACGGTGAACCCATGGTCTAAACCTGAGGCACGGTGAACCCATGGTCTAAACCTGAGGCATGGTGAACCCATGGTCTAAACCTGAGGCACGGTGAACCCATGGTCTAAACCTGAGGCACGGTGAACCCATGGTCTAGACCTGAGGCACGGTGAACCCATGGTCTAGACCTTAGGCATGGTGAACCCATGGTCTAGACCTGAGGCACGGTGAACCCATGGTCTAGACCTGAGGCACGGTGAACCCATGGTCTAAACCTGAGGCATGGTGAACCCATGGTCTAGACCTGAGGCACGGTGAACCCATGGTCTAAACCTGAGGCATGGTGAACCCATGGTCTAGACCTGAGGCATGGTGAACCCATGGTCTAGACCTGAGGCATGGTGAACCCATGGTCTAGACCTTAGGCACGGTGAACCCATGGTCTAGACCTGAGGCACGGTGAACCCATGGTCTAGACCTGAGGCACGGTGAACCCATGGTCTAGACCTGAGGCATGGTGAACCCATGGTCTAGACCTTAGGCACGGTGAACCCATGGTCTAGACCTGAGGCATGGTGAACCCATGGTCTAGACCTGAGGCACGGTGAACCCATGGTCTAGACCTGAGGCACGGTGAACCCATGGTCTAGACCTGAGGCATGGTGAACCCATGGTCTAGACCTGAGGCATGGTGAACCCATGGTCTAGACCTGAGGCACGGTGAACCCATGGTCTAGACCTGAGGCATGGTGAACCCATGGTCTAGACCTGAGGCACGGTGAACCCATGGTCTAAACCTGAGGCACGGTGCCAACACTGGCACAGGGGAGGGTGAGCACTTTGAGCTTTGTTTCAAATGTAAAGTGAAATATAAATAAAATGCATTATTATTATTATTATTATTACAGGATAATCCTATGAGACTATCTTGAACCTCAACATGCAGAGGAGGAGAAGATGTAAACAACAACCGAGCCGGACTTGGACTCGTGGTGGAAACGTTGTGAGAACAGACGGTTCTACAACGACTGAAAAGTGGATCAAACTCATGAGCCTGACGATGGACCAACGTCAGCACAAAGTCACATGACACAAAGTCACATGACAGCCCATATTCAGCATCGCCCCGCCCCATAGACAATGGTGTAAAGTAACTAAGTACATTTACTTAAGTACTGTACTTAAGTACAATTTTGAGGTATTTGTACTTTACTTGAGTATTTCCAATACTTTTACTTCTACTCCACTACATCTCAGAGGCAAACATTGTACTTTTACTCCACTACAATTATTTGAAAACTTTAGTTACTAGTTACTTTTCAGATATAAATGATTACATTATAAAACATACATTAACCACTTTAGCCCTATTTTATACCTAGGCTATTTGAAAATAGCAGATCTACAAGCTCACAACGCGTCGCGATGCGACGCGTTGTGAGCTTGTAGATCGGCTATTTTCAAATATTTAGTACTTTTACTTTTGGTACTTCAAGTACATTTTGATGCCAATACTTTTGTACTTTTACTCAAGTACATTTTTAATTCTGGACTTTTACTTGTAACAGAGTATTTTTATATTGCAGTATTGGTAATTTTACTTAAGTAAAGAATTTGAGTACTTTTTCCACCACTGCCCATAGACAAGAGTCCCTTCTTTCTCTTGCTTTGGCCGTTCCTTCCACAGCACACACGCACGCACACACACACACACACACACACACACACACACACACACACACACACACACACACACACACACACACACACACACACACACACACACACACACACACACACACACACACACACACACACACACACACACACACACACACACACACACACACACACACACACGTGAGCTTGTAGATCTGCTATTTAAAAATGTTGCCTCTTTCTTACACTATATCACAATGTGGCCAACCTGTCTGACCAGTTTTTATAGTGTAGTTTGTTGGTTACTTTTGATGCAGTAATGCCCTTTCTTTTTTTTTTGGTATTAAAAAGGTCTTAAAAGTCTTTAAACTGGGGGGGGGCATGGTGGCGGCACGGGGGTGGCGGCACAAGAAGGTCAGTTGGCTCTCATGCCTGAAGGAAGCATGAGCTCGGCCCTGGCCTCCCTACTGTGGGGGACTGGTGTAGCGCTGGTGTAGTGCTGGTGTAGGGCTGGTGTAGGGCTGGTGTAGCGCCCAGGATCACTTAGGAAATTGGCACCGGGTGAAAAATAATGGGTTACAAAAATCGCGGGATAAAAAAAATGTAATAAAAAAAAAGTCTTTAAACTGTCAACATCTCACTGTCATATGAGCACCCCCCCCCACTCCCCCATGGGGGTCCTGAACCACAGGTTGAGAACCACTGCAATACAGTACGTGCTCACTGCCCCCCCCCCCCCCCACACACATCACATTATGTACTGACCCGGGCCGAGGTCTCTCCAAACAGAGGCCTGTTGTCCAGGCCGCTGGTCCCATAGGTTCTGGTGGTGAAGTCGTCCATGACACACAGACACTCTCTCTCCTCTCAACAGCTCCGCCTCATGGACAGGTGGAGTAAGTGCGTCATGCTAGCTCCGCCTCCACATCCTCCTCCCTGACCGAGAGAGAGAGAGAGAGAGAGAGAGAGAGAGACAGAGAGAGAGAGAGAGAGAGAGAGAGAGAGAGACAGAGAGACAGAGAGACAGAGAGACAGAGAGAGAGAGAGAGAGAGAGAGAGAGAGAGAGAGAGAGAGAGAGAGAGAGAGAGAGACAGAGAGACAGAGAGAGAGAGAGACAGAGAGACAGAGAGACAGAGAGAGAGAGAGAGACAGAGAGACAGAGAGACAGAGAGACAGAGAGACAGAGAGACAGAGAGAGAGAGAGAGAGAGAGAGAGAGAGAGAGAGAGACAGAGAGAGAGAGAGACAGAGAGACAGAGAGAGAGAGAGAGAGAGGGAAGAGAAGATGCGTTAAAACATATACATACATACATATGTGTGTGTGTGTGTGTGTGTGTGTGTGTGTGTGTGTGTGTGTGTGTGTGTGTGTGTGTGTGTGTGTGTGTGTGTGTGTGTGTGTGTGTGTGTGTGTGTGTGTGTGTGTGTGTCTGTGTGTCTGTGTGTGTGTGTGTGTGTGTGTGTGTGTGTGTCTGTGTGTGTGTGTGTGTGTGTGTGTGTGTGTGTTGTGTGTGTGTGTGTGTGTGTGTGTGTGTCAGGCTATAATTGTATTGCTGCTACAAAATATTTACTCTCATGTACACAATATGTAATAAAAAAACCTTGAACATTACAAAATATCTTTGGCCTACAATAACCGTGGGTCAGTGCTGACTGGAGGAGTCTGATTTCACCTTACCAGAGTCAAACTTCTTTGTACTAAAATACCCAATATACTTCTAAAAACACAACATCCAAACATTTATGACAGCACGACACTCACTCAACAAATAACGTTAAAAAGACAAAAAGGAAAGAGAGTGAGAGAGAGTGTCTTTGTTTGAAACTTCAGTCCTTTTTTAGAAAAATACTTTAACTAAAAAAAAAGAAAAATACTTTTTAACTCAATAAAAGGATTTGTAAAAAGAAAAGAAAAAATTAGGCCACGATACAACTGTCTTAGTGTGAAACTTGAGCTTGTTTTGCTGAACACAGAGTTTGTATCCTGGCTGAGAATGATGACAAGCTCACACAGAGCTCCCAGTTACACACGGAGCTCCCAGTTACACACAGAGCTCCCAGTTACACACGGAGCTCCCAGTTACACACAGAGCTCCCAGTTACACACAGAGCTCCCAGTTACACACGGAGCTCCCAGTTACACACGGAGCTCCCAGTTACACACAGAGCTCCAAGTTACACACAGAGCTCCCAGTTACACACAGAGCTCCCAGTTACACACGGAGCTCCCAGTTACACACGGAGCTCCCAGTTACACACAGAGCTCCAAGTTACACACGGAGCTCCCAGTTACACACGGAGCTCCCAGTTACACACAGAGCTCCAAGTTACACACGGAGCTCCCAGTTACACACGGAGCTCCCAGTTACACACGGAGCTCCCAGTTACACACAGAGCTCCAAGTTACACACGGAGCTCCCAGTTACACACAGAGCTCCAAGTTACACACGGAGCTCCCAGTTACACACAGAGCTCCAAGTTACACACAGAGCTCCAAGTTACACACGGAGCTCCCAGTTACACACAGAGCTCCCAGTTAAACACAGAGCTCCAAGTTACACACGGAGCTCCCAGTTACACACGGAGCTCCCAGTTACACACAGAGCTCCCAGTTACACACGGAGCTCCCAGTTACACACGGAGCTCCCAGTTACACACAGAGCTCCCAGTTACACACAGAGCTCCCAGTTACACACGGAGCTCCCAGTTACACACAGAGCTCCCAGTTACACACAGAGCTCCCAGTTACACACGGAGCTCCCAGTTACACACAGAGCTCCCAGTTACACACAGAGCTCCCAGTTACACACGGAGCTCCCAGTTACACACAGAGCTCCCAGTTACACACAGAGCTCCCAGTTACACACAGACGGATACCAAAACACTCGCCCCAAAACACAGACCAGGGGGTCCCCAGCTAAATTAGTTATAGCATAGTGTCAGATCTTAACCACTTAGCAGTGGTGTAAAGTAACTAAGTATATTTACTCAAGTACTGTACTTAAGTACAATTTTGAGGTACTTTTACTTTACTGGAGTATTTTCAATTGTCTATACTTTTACTTCTACTCCACTACATCTCAGAGGCAAATATTGTACTTTTACTCCACTACAATTATTTGAAAACTTTAGTTACTAGTTACTTTGCAGATATAAATTATTATATTATAAAACATACATTAACCACTCTAGAACTATTTTATACCTATGCTATTTGAAAATAGCCGATCTACAAGTTCACAACGCGTCGCACCGCGACGCGTTGTGAGCTTGTAGATCTGCTATTTTCAAATATTTAGTACTTTTACTTTTGATACTTTAAGTACATTTTGATGCCAATACTTTTGTACTTTTACTCAAGTAAATTTTGAATTCTGGACTTTTACTTGTAACAGAGTATTTTTTTATTGCAGTATTGGTACTTTTACTTAAGTAAAGAATTTGAGTACTTTTTCCACCACTGCCACTTAGCTTTGGCTATTCTAAAATAGCAGATCTACAAGCTCATAGTGTGGCACTCGATCTGCTATTATTGAAAAATCTTGAAAATGTGTGCAAATCTTTAAATATATATATATATATTTTTTTAAGCGAATATCTCCGGGATCTCCCTCACCTCCAGTCTCTCCCTGACCTCCAGGATCAGGATCTCAGCACCAAAGGTTCTCACTGGGAACGACCTCACACTGCTGGGGGCATGATGGGCCACTAGGGGGCGCCTCTGCTGCTGCTGGTTCCCTCACCTGCAGAGAGAGAGAGAGAGAGAGAGAGGAAACGTTCTGTCATGTATTCCATATTAGAGTTCTCAAAGGGGCCTGAAAATGAAGGCCTGGCCCTAACTGGGCCCTACTGGGCCAGCCCGGCCTGAACTATTACCATACTTTAAGGCCCGAAAACCCGAAAAGGTGTCACTGTGTGCTTAATGTCCTCAAAGTCACTCATCCAACAAGCTTTGAACTGAGCTGTTCCACTATCGCTGATTTTCGATTGAGTTTTGGCCATTGACGCCCGTTTTTCTTTAAAGGTTCTATGACACTCATTTCCACTTTTTTTAATATATGTTTTTTGGGGGTTTTATGACCTCAATTACACCCCAAAAACCTGAACTTTGAACATTCAGTGGATTCTCTGTGGTCTGGGGTTTTCTGAAAAATTAGGCTGAAAAGTAATCTGTGATTGGCCCTTGGAGAGTGAAGTCACAGGTCATTAATCCCGCCCACTCTCCTCCTCGCCCCTCCCCTCCCCTATCCTTTTCTTTGGGGGGGGGGGGGGGGCGGAGCAGAGGTGATGATTGACAGGCAAAATCCCTCAACAGCGACACCCGCAGGCAAAGATTTCTTTTTTCATTGCAGTTGAAAAGGCTTTAGAAATGTGAGAGAAAAACACCTGCAATGGATCACTGGAGTGGAATTTTCTGTTAAATAAATGTTATACACGTTTGAAGGACCATGACAAAGACTTTTAATGCGTTGTAAAACTGAACGTCATGAAACCTTTAATAACACGAGCTAGGAAGGTCGGACGGTGACAAACTAGATACTTGAGTAAAGTTCACTTTGAGCTGCATCCAGCACATCCACTGATATTTCCGTTGGCCTTACCGTTCGGCCGGTAGGGGTAGTGGACATTATTTTTTGGGGGTAATAGATTTAGTATTATTTTTTTTATTTTTTTCTTCAGCCCGAGGCTCGGACCGGCCCGACTAATTGGCATAGATTTTGGGCTCTGACGTTACAGTACATTTCATGTATTTCATAATACACAACCATAGCTCGGTCCTCTACCCTCATACGTAGGTATTGTATGGTAATATTTTTGGGGGGAAATGAAGGGGAAAAAATACAATAAAAAGATTTAACAAAATGAATGAAAAAAGTCATTTTGAAAACACGGTCTCCTCACGTATTAGAAGGACGATATCAGTCACCAGAACCAAGGACGGTGTTTTAGATGAATCTAACATGTTTAAAATGGAGTTTGAGGTTACAATGGGTTTGTATAGGAAGGGGGCGTGTCTGATAAAATGAATATCAAATATCTAAATACTGAATCAAGCAACTTATAAACCGTCTGGTGTTCACACAAGCCTGATTAGACGATACAATGACCCACATTCTCTTTTTTAAAGTGAAATATCCCTTTAACATAGCATCACAATCATTTCAACCACTTTATCCATTTATGTGTTTGCTATTCACAAATAGCAGATCTACGTACATCTGCTATTTTTGAAAATGGTAGAAAAATATTTGGGAAATTTTGAATAGCTTTGAATTTTTTTTTAAACATAAATCTTCTCTTCTGGGGTTCCCGGGCACAAAAGCGTTTCAAATGGGGGTCCGTGGGCTAATACGTGTCCCTTTGGGGGTCCTTGTCATGAAAAGGTTTGAGAAGCACTGCAGTGCTACAGGGTAAACATTACATTAATAAAACTAAAGAATATACTGGTTGTGTGAAAAGACCAGCAGACTAGAGTTTATACTTCCTCTAGTAGTAGGGGGTACTAAGTGAAAAATCGTTACGCGGCGGATAAAAGCATGAAATTTGATACAGATGTCCCTTGGGTCATCCTAAAACATCCTAGAAGGGGTGCCCAAAAAAATCTTAAACAGGAAGTGAGTTATGGACAAAATCCAAAATGGCCACCTAAACTGTTGACCGTTGACTCAAAAGACACCAAAATAATCTCCAAAAAGCATAAAATGTGGCACACATGTCCTTTGGGTCATCCTAAGACATCCTAGAAGGGGAGCCCAAAAAAATCTGAAACAGGAAGTGAGTTATTGACCAAATTGAAAATGGCCGCCTAGTGTTGTCGATTGACTCAAAAGACAACTAAAGAATCTCCAAAAAGTATAAAATGTGTCACACATGTCCCTTGGGTCATCCTAAAACATCCTAGAAGGGGTGCCCAAAAAAATCTTAAACAGGAAGTGAGTTATGGACAAAATCCAAAATGGCCACCTAAACTGTTGACCGTTGACTCAAAAGACACCAAAAGAATCTCCAAAAAGCATAAAATTTGGCACACATGTCCCTTGGGTCATCCTAAGACATCCTAGAAGGGGTGCCCAAAAAAATCTGAAACAGGAAGTGACAGTCACTTAGTGGTAGCAGGGACAACATCTTAACTGTTGTGTGACATGCAGGTAGCAGGGACAACATCTTAACTGTTGTGTGACATGCAGGTAGCAGGGACAACATGTTAACTGTTGTGTGACATGCAGGTAGCAGGGACAACATCTTAACTGTTGTGTGACATGCAGGTAGCAGGGACAACATGTTAACTGTTGTGTGACATGCAGGTAGCAGGGACAACATCTTAACTGTTGTGTGACATGCAGGTAGCAGGGACAACATCTTAACTGTTGTGTGACATGCAGGTAGCAGGGACAACATGTTAACTGTTGTGTGACATACAGGTAACAGGGACAACATCTTAACTGTTGTGTGACATGCAGGTAGCAGGGACAACATGTTAACTGTTGTGTGACATGCAGGTAACAGGGACAACATCTTAACTGCTGTGTGACATGCAGGTAGCAGGGACAACATCTTAACTGTTGTGTGACATGCAGGTAGCAGGGACAACATCTTAACTGTTGTGTGACATGCAGGTAGCAGGGACAACATGTTAACTGTTGTGTGACATACAGGTAACAGGGACAACATCTTAACTGTTGTGTGACATGCAGGTAGCAGGGACAACATGTTAACTGTTGTGTGACATGCAGGTAACAGGGACAACATCTTAACTGCTGTGTGACATGCAGGTAGCAGGGACAACATCTTAACTGTTGTGTGACATACAGGTAACAGGGACAACATCTTAACTGTTGTGTGACATGCAGGTAGCAGGGACAACATGTTAACTGTTGTGTGACATGCAGGTAACAGGGACAACATCTTAACTGCTGTGTGACATGCAGGTAGCAGGGACAACATCTTAACTGCTGTGTGACATGCAGGTAGCAGGGACAACATCTTAACTGTTGTGTGACATGCAGGTAGCAGGGACAACATGTTAACTGTGTGACATGCAGGTAGCAGGGACAACATGTTAAAGGGATATTTCACTTTCAAAAAAACTTTGGGTCATTTTATCGTCTACTCAGGCTTTTGTGAGCCCCCCAGACCGTTTTTAAGGGGGGGGGGGGGTGCTGGTGTGTGTGTCTTTGATCTTCTGCTTTCCCGCACAAGGTTGCAACTTTGTTTAATTTCAAGCACGAGAACCTGTCTGCTCCCACACTCCAAGCACGAGAACCTGTCTGCTCCCACACTCTCCTACATTTTTGGGGCATTAAAACGCTATGGAGTTGTGCCCCAATATAGGGCTTGATCTCTGGTCATATGAAGATTTGTACAATATATTATGTATTGGTAATCATTCATAGGGTCTTTTAAAAGTTTTAGAAAACAATTAAGTATATTTGGCATTGACAATATATCACTTAGAAAAGGATTAATGTGGAAGGTCATCTTATTCAGAGTGGTTTTTAAGACAATTTTGGGCATTTAGAGTTGTTTAAAAAATATTTAAGACATTTTTCATGGGTTATTTTTGCCAAATCCTTTAATATCAGTCTATTTACTATAAATGTAAAAGTTATATTTAGCACAATCAGCCAAAATGTCAGAATTATATCAACTTTTAGGAATCATGGGTCATTTCTGGCGGCCATTTTTGATTTTTCCTTTAAAAAACCCTTTAATGGGTCCAAATTTTTGGGCACCCCTTCTGAGATGATGAGATACATCGTAAAGAGTGCGTGTACCAAATTTGGTGCTTTTATCCGCCGCGTAACGATTTGGCCATTTTTTGTGCTTAGTACCCCCTACTATAGTTCACTCTGAACACTCCTTCACACACAAACACACACACACACACACACACCCCCCCCTCAGGTTGCCTACCACTGGTCTAGACCAGTGGTTTTCAACCCTTTTCATGCCAAGGACCCCTAAAATTATAAACATTTGGCCACGGACCCCCATCTGAAAATGTTTTGTGACTCCCAGTAGCAAAGATTTGAATAAAAATGTTTCGCTTTTAAATATATATATATATACACGCACGCACGCAAAATGTGTGTGTGTGTGTGTGTGTGTGTGTGTGTGTGTGTGTGTGTGTGTGTGTGTGTGTGTGTGTGTGTGTGTAAGCCACAGCGGCCCCATTGACATCTCACTGTCTCTCAGTGGTGGAAAGTAACTAAGTACATTTACTCAAGTACTGTACTTAATTTTTAGGTATTTCTACTTTACTTGAGTATTTCCAGTTTTCAACACAAATTAACTTTCACTTCTACTCCATTACATCTCAGAGGCAAATATTGTACTTTTACTCCACTACAATTATTTGAAAACTTTAGTTACTAGTTACTTTGCTGATATAAATTATAATATTATTATAAAACATATATTAACCACTTCAGCCCTATTTTATACCTAGGCTATGTGAAAATAGCAGATCTACAAGCTCGTCGTGAGCTTGTGCTATTTTCAAACATTTTTAGTACTTATTTTGATGCCAATGCTTTTGTACTTTTACTCAAGTAACATTTTGAACACAGGCCTTTTACTTGTAACAGAGTATTTTTATATTGTGGTATTGCTACTTTTACTTAAGTAAAATATCTGAGTACTTCTTCCACCACTGCGTCTCACCGCCTCTCCCCTCTTCTTCAGCCTCTTCTTACTGTACATACAGTAAGACACGTTGTCTTCTTACTGTACATACAGTAAGACACGTTGTCTCCTCTTCTTACTGTACATACAGTAAGACACGTTGTCTCCTCTTCTTACTGTACATACAGTAAGACACGTTGTCTCTTCTTCAGCCTCTCTTACTGTACATACAGTAAGACACGTTGTCTCCTTACTGTACATACAGTAAGACACGTTGTCCCCTTACTGTACATACAGTAAGACACGTTGTCTCCTTACTGTACATACAGTAAGACACGTTGTCTCCTTACTGTACATACAGTAAGACACGTTGTCTCCTAGAGACAGTGGAGTGAGGGACAGACATCTGTTGTCTGTCCCTCTTTTTCCTCACTTTGACTGACTGAGTGTGTGGTGTGGTGTGGTGTGGTGTGGTGTGGTGTGGTGTGGTGTGGTGTGGTGTGTGTGCGCGCGTGCGTGCGTGCGTGCGTGCGTGCGTGCGTGCGTGCGTGCGTGCGTGCGTGCGTGCGTGCGTGCGTGCGTGCGTGCGTGCGTGCGTGCGTGACTGTGTTAGGGCGGGTAACATTCCTCATAAATGATATTCAAATATTGGTCTTAAACATTGGCCGAATATCGAATATATTAAAATATTATTATTTAAAAAACTATATATATGTTTATTTGACACGGACAATAGAAAAAACGATGTATCAAGTGCTCGGATCCAATAAAACATATATTTTGTTTGTTTTATTGTTTTTTTGTATTGTCCCTGTCAAATAAACATTCAAACAATATATATATATTTTCGAGGAATATTCAAATATTAATTTACCAGCCCTACTGTGTGTGTGTGTGTGTGTGTGTGTGAGCAACATCAAATAAGATGATTTCACAACCCCAAGTTTTTTGGGAGATAAAACAGCTGATAAGAGAATAAATGCTACTGTCTGTTTATCTGGGTCAAAGGGTGAGGGAAGTGCACTGAAAACCACAGCACGCACACACACACACACACACACACACACACACACACACACACACACACACACACACACACACACACACACACACACACACACACACACACACACACACACACACACACACACACACACACACACACACACACACACACACACACACACACACACACACACACACACACACACACACACACACACACACACACTGGGAGAACAAGAGCCTCATTATAGCCCTTCCATAACAGCGGCCTCCGGCTCAAATCCGCTCCGGTTCCTTGTGACCCGCTAGGCTCCTTACAGAAAGACCCCGAGACTGAAGAACAAATGAAACTAAAGATCTGTTTCCACGCGAAACCCCGCCTCCAGCGCTCTACAAGAACCATTATGACCCAGACTACTGGCCAAGCACAACGGTATTCCTTAAGTCAGTCGAGTGGTTCTCAAACTTTTCAGGCCCCCCAAAATAATCATATTGGAACTGGGAACCCCCCACCGAGTCAAACTAAGGGTGGAAGTGTAGGCATTACATTTAGTTTGACTCGGCCCCACAGATAAATAATGTGAGAATAGTAGTGTATATAGTGTTAGTAGGGATGCACCGAATGGGAAATTCTTGGCCGAAACCGAATGCCGAAAATAGAAAACAGTTGGCCGAAAACCGAATACCGAAAGGCCGAATATGATAAATATATATAATTAATTTATTTGTTTACCAATGTTGATCAGCTACCTGATTATGGCAACTTCAATAATAATCACTATTATGGGTCCATAAAACATTTATTAAGCACTTTTGAATGCATACATTAATTCCAGACTGACTGCTGAAAGATTGTAAAATGTAAACATTTATATAATTATATAATAAGATTATTCCAGATTTTATTCCAAGATTTTTTGAATATAGCATTGTTTCGGTGTCTTTCGGTGATATCGGCCGATATGTTTCGGTTTCTTTCGGCCGATATGTTTCGGTGTCTTTCGGTGATATTTTTTCGGCGTAAAAACCCTTTCGGCCGAAAGCCGAAAATGCATTTTTTAACCATTATCGGCCGATATGTTTCGGTGGCCGAATATTCGGTGCATCCATAAGTGTTAGTATATATAGTATACTAACACATATAGTACATAGTGTTAGTATGCTTCTCTATGTATCAGTCACCTCATGGAGACATGAATTCATGGATATGTATTAGTTTGTCTCTTATTCCTAAGACAATAATGTGACGACCAGCAGCGGTTCCAGTAGGAGACAAAAAGAGTCTCCTTTGTGTCTCCTAACCGGAACCGCTGCTGGTCCAATGTATTTGTATTTAAGTTCATAAAGTTAACATAACTATAACTATAACTAAATGCATTTGAAATTAAATAAAAATGTCACTTTTCAGGATTCCAATTAAGAAATAGCAAAAAGAAAATCAGGATTCCAATTCAAAAATGGCAAAAATAGCAGATCTACAAGCTCAAAACGCGTCGCACTGCGATGCGTTTTGAGCTTGTAGATCTGCTATTTTTGCCATTTTTTGTGTGACATAGAATGGCCCGACAGTATATGCCATGTGACCCTCTGGAGTGAGTGTGGAAATATATAGTGGCCCTCTGCATCATCAAAGTTGCATCACCGCTTACTACGCTTAGAGCTGTATTGTTGGAATTCAAAATCGATACAAACTACCGTATGGTTTAAACCCCTAATAGTTCACAGGTAAGAATGAGCAGGATAAAACACTATTTTCTTTTTGGGCTATTCGTAAAAACAGCAGATCTACAAGCTCCACGACGTGTCTGGGTGTGCTATTTTCAATACTTAATGAACTGTTGATGAATCTTCTGTTAGGCGGGGTGGGTCCCTGACACAAATCCTTTTTTTCAAACAGGAGGGCCAAACACTACATGGACAATGTGTGGGGGGGTCCTTGACATGAAAACCTTTGAGAAACCACCGCGTGACACGACTAAAAAAGGCCGTCCATCAATCCATAACCGATGACATTTACTCTCTAACGTGTCCTCCTGTCAGTCAAGTGACACAAGACTTATTGCTGACAACAGGACACAATGCTGCCTGAAGCAGAACTAAGACTGAGTGTCCATGATGACTCAAACAGACAGGAATGATGGTCATGTTGTCACCCAGCTAACTGTCACTTTATTACAATGACATGACAACTGTCACCCAACTAACTGTCACTTTATTACAATGACAACTGTCACCCAACTAACTGTCACTTTATTACAATGACAACTGTCACCCAACTAACTGTCACTTTATTACAATGACAACTGTCACCCAACTAACTGTCACTTTATTACAATGACAACTGTTACTGCCAACCAACTAACTGTCACTTTATTACAATGACAACTGTCACCCAGCTAACTTTCACTTTATTACAATGACAACTGTTACTGTCAACCAACTAACTGTCACTTTATTACAATGACAACTGTCACTGTCAACCAACTAACTGTCACTTTATTACAATGACAACTGTTACTGTCACCAAACTAACTGTCACTTTATTACAATGACAACTGTTACTGTCAACCAACTAACTGTCACTTTATTACAATGACAACTGTTACTGTCACCAAACTAACTGTCACTTTATTACAATGACAACTGTCACCCAACTAACTTTCACTTTATTACAATGACATGTCAACTGTCACCCAACTAACTGTCACTTTATTACAATGACAACTGTCACCCAACTAACTGTCACTTATTACAATGACAACTGTCACCCAACTAACTGTCACTTATTACAATGACAACTGTCACTGTCAACCAACTAACTGTCACTTTATTACAATGACATGACAACTGTCACCCAACTAACTGTCACTTTATTACAATGACAACTGTTACTGTCACCAAACTAACTGTCACTTTATTACAATGACAACTGTTACTGTCAACCAACTAACTGTCACTTTATTACAATGACATGACAACTGTCACCCAAACTGTCACTTTATTACAATGACAAGTGTTACTGTCAACCAACTAACTGTCACTTTATTACAATGACAACTGTCACCCAGCTAACTTTCACTTTATTACAATGACAACTGTTACTGTCAACCAACTAACTGTCACTTTATTACAATGACAACTGTCACTGTCAACCAACTAACTGTCACTTTATTACAATGACAACTGTTACTGTCACCAAACTAACTGTCACTTTATTACAATGACAACTGTTACTGTCACCCAACTAACTGTCGCTTTATTACAATGACAACTGTTACTGTCAACCAACTAACTGTCACTTTATTACAATGACAACTGTCACCCAACTAACTGTCACTTTAATACAATGACATCTGTTACTGTCACCAAACTAACTGTCACTTTATTACAATGACATGACAACTGTCACCCAACTAACTGTCACTTTATTACAATGACAACTGTCACCCAACTAACTGTCACTTTATTACAATGACATGACAACTGTCACCCAACTAACTGTCACTTTATTACAATGACAACTGTTACTGTCAACCAACTGTCACTTTATTACAATGACATGACAACTGTCACCCAACTGACTGTCACTTTATTACAATGACAACTGTCACCCAACTAACTGTCACTTTATTACAATGACATGACAACTGTCACCCAACTAACTGTCACTTTATTACAATGACATCTGTTACTGTCACCCAACTAACTGTCACTTTATTACAATGACATCTGTTACTGTCACCAAACTAACTGTCACTTTATTACAATGACAACTGTTACTGTCACCAAACTAACTGTCACTTTATTACAATGACAACTGTTACTGTCAACCAACTAACTGTCACTTTATTACAATGACAACTGTTACTGTCAACCAACTAACTGTCACTTTATTACAATGACAACTGTTACTGTCACCAAACTAACTGTCACTTTATTACAATGACATGACAACTGTCACCAAACTAACTGTCACTTTATTACAATGACATGACAACTGTCACCCAACTGCAATATAATAATAATCTGTTACAAGTGAAAGTACAACAGTATTGGTATCAAAATGCACTTAAAGTAGAAAGTACTCATTGTGTAGAATGCCCCATTTCACAAGTTTTCAAATGTATGAAAATGTTTTGAAAATAGCAGATCTACAAGCTCACAATGTGTCGCATCGCAACGCTTTGTGAGCTTGTAGATCTGCTATTTTCAAATGGCCTAAATGTACATAGGGCTGAAGTGGTTGATGTATTTTTTCTAATAATAATCAAAATCCACAAAGTAACTAGTAACTAAAGTTTTCAAATAATTGTAGTGGAGTAAAAGTACAATATTTGCCTCTGAGATGTAGTGGAGTAGAAGTAAAAGTATTGAAAATAGGAAATACTCCAGTAAAGTAAAAAAGTAACTCAAAATTAAAAAGGTACAAGTACTTAGTTACTTTACACCACTAGGTTGTTGTTAGTACAGATGTATGAGTAGTTCAGTGACCAATAAACTACTATTAATTATTACAACTATTTATCTGATTGTTGATAAACAATATAACTGATATCCTGAAGTTTACTGTGTTTACAAATGTAATAAAAGACAAATATAGCCTGATAACTTTACATTAAACTTACCAAGTATCAGATTGGACTAAATAATATGAACAGTTCGGTGTGTTTCCTATGAACTGCTTGTGTTTGTATTTATAATACATTTCTACCAATAATAACAACAATAACAAAGGTTAAAATAGCATTAACGTTGCTATAGTGTAGCAGGTAGACATGCTAACGTTGCTAAGCTAACCACCAAGGTAAAAACATAAGAGAAAAAGACATTATTCTATGAAACACTTTGACAATAATGTCATTTAACAGCTAGTTAATAGTTTTAACTCACCTGACACGTGACTTTAACAGCTCGAGTCATTAAAGTGCTTTAATGCTGTGTTTTCACTGCAGACACTAACTTCTCCAGGCCACTGGAACCACCAGCTCAACTGTCACGTTAAAGGGGAATGGGCCGCCGTTACACCGAGACCGGTGACCCATCGAATAATGATTCCTGCGGTTTAAAGGGATAGTTCACCCCCAAAATGACTTTTGTTCTATCGATTAGTTAGTCACCCCATGGAGACTTGAATTCATGGATGTGTTTTATTTTTTTTGTCACATACCGGTCCCGCTGGTGACGGTCATCAAATAATCATTGTCTTAGGAATGAGACAAAAACTAAAAAATACCCATGAATTCAAGTCTCCATGGGGTGACTAAGCCATAGCAGAAAAAAAAGTAATTTTGGGGGTGAACTGTCCCTTTAATGTTTTTGTTTTTTTCTGTTTTTTCTGCTCTTTATTTAGTTTGGTGACATTTTATGTTTATTTGTATTAGTTTTTTGTTTGTTTTTTAAAGCAGGGGGTAAACAAACCTTTACATTTGTAATCAGGCCTCCTTTTTCTTGCCTTTGTTTAACATGGATTCTATGTTTATGTGGATTAATTTGATGAATTGCACCTGCATTACGCACTATGACAGTTTGACCTTATTTGAGTCATTTCAGATGGAATTAACCAATTTGTCACAAACATGGACGCGATAAAGAATCAAATATAAGAATGAATAGATAGATAAAGAATCAAATATAAGAATAAATAGATAGATAAAGAATAAAATATAAGAATGAATAGATAGATAAAGAATAAAATATAAGAATGAATAGATAGATAAAGAATAAAATATAAGAATAAATAGATAGAAAAAGAATAGAATATAAGAATAAATAGATAAAGAATAGAATATAAGAATGAATAGATAGATAAAGAATAAAATATAAGAATGAATAGATAGATAAAGAATAAAATATAAGAATAAATAGATAGATAAAGAATAAAATATAAGAATGAATAGATAGATAAAGAATAAAATATAAGAATGAATAGATAGATAAAGAATAAAATATAAGAATAAATAGATAGATAAAGAATAAAATATAAGAATGAATAGATAGATAAAGAATAAAATATAAGAATGAATAGATAGATAAAGAATAAAATATAAGAATAAATAGATAGAAAAAGAATAGAATATAAGAATAAATAGATAAAGAATAGAATATAAGAATGAATAGATAGATAAAGAATAAAATATAAGAATGAATAGATAGATAAAGAATAAAATATAAGAATAAATAGATAGATAAAGAATAAAATATAAGAATGAATAGATAGATAAAGAATAAAATATAAGAATGAATAGATAGATAAAGAATAAAATATAAGAATGAATAGATAGATAAAGAATAAAATATAAGAATAAATAGATAGATAAAGAATAAAATATAAGAATAAATAGATAGATAAAGAATAACATATAAGAATAAATAGATAGAAAAAGAATAAAATATAAGAATAAATAGATAGATAAAGAATAAAATATAAGAATGAATAGATAGATAAAGAATAAAATATAAGAATAAATTGATAGATAAAGAATAAAATATAAGAATAAATAGATAGAAAAAGAATAAAATATAAGAATAAATAGATAGATAAAGAATAAAATATAAGAATGAATAGATAGATAAAGAATAAAGAATAAAGAATAAAGAATAAAGAATAAAGAATAAAATATAAGAATAAATCATTGGAAACAAGTCCGCAAGGACTTTTATGAACGGACCTGTTAGACAAAGTATTTTAAATGTAACTGTTCTGTTTTACATTTTTTGCCTAATAAAATATTCAATCAATGAAAAATAAAGAATAAAACTCCACAAAACGGACACCTCTTACAAGTGACATTATTCGATAGGGCACCGATTCTGTTGTAACACTCGTGGGACAGCGTCAAAAACTGTTAAAGGCGAAGTTCAGACTTCAGTGTTGAGCCGACTGCTGTGAGAGTAAAGTACCTACTCACATTATTTACTATTAAAACGTATCAATACTCTGTTACAAGCAAAAGTCTGGAATTCTAAATTGACTCGAGTAAAAGTAAAAAGTATTGGTATCAAAATGTACTTAAGGATTAAGTAAAAGTACTCATTATGCAGAATATGTTCCCATTTCAAGTTTTCAAATGTATAAAAAAAATATTTTGAAAATAGCAGATCTACAAGCTCACAAAGTGTTGCGTTGTGAGCTTGTAGATCTGCTATTTCCAAATGGCCGGAATGTATATGGCTGAAGTGGTTAATGTGTGTGTAACCAGGTAGACCCGTTACTATAACCACTTGTTCCTGGTTTGCGATTTTTTTTTACATTTACAACTGCTACATCTACATAAACGTTCACATTTCAAATATAAAGTACTGACCCCCAAGCCATGGATGTAACAAGTTAAAGTGCACCAGTCTAAGTACCCGTATCTTCAGTATTGTTCAATAAAAAGATTTTTAATCCGATCGCAGGCCATTTTCTCCGATGCTTTCAACCTGGTGACCCTATCGGTTGAAAGGTGTATTGCACTCTGATACTGATACTATATTACCAAGAATGGCCGCTGATTGGATTAAAATGCTTTTTATTGAACAATACGGAAGATACGGGTACTTATACCAGCGCGCTTCAACTTGTTACATCCGTGGCTTTAGGTTCAACACTTTATATTTGAAATTTGAACGTTTAAGTAGATGTGTCCGTTTTAAATGTAAAAAAAACTCGCAAACCAGGAACAAGTGGTTCCATGACTGTCATGGTATGACAGTCATGTCTCGGGGATAGGTAAAAAGTATGCCCTTATTCCAGTGGTTCTCAAACTTTTTCATGTTAAGGACCCCCAAATTGACACTTATTAGCCCACGGACCCCCATTTCAAAAGATATGCCAGGGACCCCCATAAGAGAAGATTTTTAAGGCTCTAGCAGTGATTCTCAACCATTTTAATTTCAAGGACCCCCAGTTTGACATGCATTAGGGCTACAGACCCCCATTTAATGGCATTTATACCTCTGGGACCCCAATTCATATTGTATAATCAATGTTAACGGGTCCATTTGGTTCCATTTGTACACTCTCAGAGTTACACACCCATAAGGCCAGGGTCAATTTGGTTCCTGTCCATCATTTAGCTGGGGACCCCCTGGAACCCCCTCAAGTACCCCTGGGGGTCCCCGGACCCCACTTTGAGAACCAATGCCTGGTATTTTGTGTTTGTTTGTTGTTTTAATGTCTATTTTTAAAGGCACCGGTCTTTACAGAAGGCAAATAAGAATAAAGAGCCTTTTTTCAAAATCATTCCATGCTGTCGTATTTCCATGCTCACCCTTGGTCTGTGCATTGCATTGTTAAAGAGCATTATCCTTTGAAAAGCACCCCCTGGCCCCTGCTACATATGTTTTGTAATAATCATAATACAAATCTACAAAGTAACTAGTAACTAAAGGTTTCAAATAATTGTAGTGGAGTAAAAGTGCTGTAAATGTCACTTTCACTTCAAATTCATCATCACAAATATGAAATTGAGATTGTCAAATAGAAGATGAATGAAAAATAGAAAAGCTTTACGTGACCATTAAATCTCTCAAGACCGATTTTCAATACATAAATAAATAGTTCTACAGAGATCTTTACTTGATTAAAATACTGAATCATATAATTTTATCACAAAATGTTGTGGATGGGATTCCAGATTGGCCATATTACAGAATATTGTTACCTCTACAACTGTAAAAATATCATCGTCATTATTGTTATCAATATTATTATGTATTATTATTCATCACCTCACAATACAGAGATCTTTACTTGATTAAAATACTGAATCATATAATCTTTATCACAAGCTGATAAGTTGACTCACCTCCTTGCTGTGTCAGCTGGCTGCATGTAGAACAGTACTTAGAGTAGATCAGTCCAGCATTACTTCCATCCAGGGCCTTATTTTACAATCCTAGCAATTTGCATAACGGCGTTTTAATCACGGCTTGATAAGCATGAATGTCACGTTATCAGACTGTGTGATGTGATCTGTAGACCCTCATCTATAGATGAATGTCACGTTATCAGACTGTGTGGTGTGATCTGTAGACCCTCATCTATAGATGAATGTCACGTTATCAGACTGTGTGGTGTGATCTGTAGACCCTCATCTATAGATGTGAAGAAGTGGGGTAATACCACCCCTCATGTATGCAGTGTTGTAAAGTAACTAAGTACATCTACTCAAGTATAGTGTACTTAAGTCAAATTTTGAGTTTTTTTTTTCTTTTTTTACTTTTTCAATTTTCAATACTTTTACTTCTACTCCACTACATCTCAGTGGCAAATATTGTGTTTTTTACTCCACTACAATTATTTGAAAACTTTAGTCACTAATTACTTTGTAGATTTGTGGTTATTATTACAAAACCACTTCAGACACATGTAGCTTATACTTTGGCAATTTGAAAATAGCAGATCTGCTATTTTCAAAGGATTTGTTAATACATTTTAAACATTAGAAAACTTGTGAAATGGGACCTTCTGCGTAATGAGTATTCTTTTACTGTTGGTACTTACTTTGATGCCAATACTTACTTTTGTACTTTTACTTAGGTAAAATTTTGAACACCGGACTTGTACTTGGTTCCGGTAGACTATTTCTACAAAGTTATTAATACTTTTACTTAAAGTAAAACATTTGAGTACTTCTTAGATCACTGGTTGTTAGTGGTAATCCACCCTATATGATCACATGAGAGCAGTGTGACTCTCTCATAATCCCTACAAACATCTTAAATACGCTCCACTCACACACAGCCACACATGTTCCTGAGATCAACACTCATTAACATTCTCCATGGACCATGTGTGTACTGTACAGCAATATTAAGAAAACCCTTGAACTGTACAAATGCTGTTTGCTGAGGGAATGCAACACACACACGCACACGCACACACACACACGCACGCACGCACGCACGCACGCACACACACACACACACACACACACACACACACACACACACACACACACACTCGTGAAAATGTGTACAAATCTTTGAATATATATATATATATTTTTTTTAAACCGAGCATTTCTTAACTCAAATCTTTGCCTCTGGGGGGATTCTACAAATGTCTTCTAAATCCTAACAGTTTTCATTAGATTTTATGTATGTTGCTATAATATCAGTGGTTCTCAAACTTTTTCATGTCAAGGACCACCCAGAATGATATGTATTTGGCTGCGGACCCTCATCTCAAAATATTTTGTTCCAGGGACCCCCCAGAAGCAAAGATTTGAGTTAAAAATGTATATATATATATATATATATATATATATATATATATATATATATATATATATATATATATATATATATATATATATATATATATATATATATATATATATATTCAAAGATTTGAGTTAAAAATGTATATATATATATATATATATATATATATATATATATATATATATATATATATATATATATATATATATATATATATATTCAAAGATTTGAGTTAAAAATGTATATATATATATATATATATATATATATATATATATATATATATATATATATATATATATATATATATATATATATATATATATATATATATATTCAAAGATTTTAGTTAAAAATGTATATATATATATATATATATATATATATATATATATATATATATATTATATATATATATATATTATATATATATATATATATATATATATATATATATATATATATTCAAAGATTTGCACACATTTTCACGACTTTTCTTTAAAAAAAATAGCAGATCTGCACTCGGTGCCGCGCTATGAGCTTGTAGATCTGCTGTTTTTGAATAGCCAAATAAATCCCCGGTTCATTCTATGGAAAAAAGAAAGAAACAAATATTAACCAAGTTGCTCTCAAACGTTTGAACGTCAAGGACCCACAAATTCTGTAATTTGGCCGCAGACCCCCCTATCAGACAATCCTTTGTGGCAGGGACCCCCCGTACACGTCAAGATTTGTGTTCAAATGTTTCCAAAATACTCAAAAGCTTCAGATTTGTCCAGGATCTTTTGAAAATACATATCTACAAACTTGTAGATCGGCTATTTTCAAATAGCCATATAGGATAAAGTGGTGTTAAACTGCGTTTGGCGCTATATTTAAAAACAAAATCTGGGGACTCCCTGGAAACCCCCTCAAGCAAGCAAGGACCCCTGGCCTGGGGGGGTCCCCGGATACACTTTGAGAATCACTGGTTTAAGTATTTAAGCCAGTGTACACACACACACCATAAGATACACACACCATAAGATATACACACCATTTAAAATAAACAGCAAGAAAAGTTAGACTTTATTTCCAGACAGGATATGCTTCTCATATTCACTTTGAAACAGTTCATCGGATGTAACCTGGGTGTAAGTAGCTACACAGTCAAATCCAAGTAACTAAGTACATGTACTCAAGTACTGTACTTAAGTACAATTTATTGATACTTAATAGATTAGTACACATAGACTTTGACTCTGTGCAGCTCTCTGTCCTGACATTCTCTCTTCCTGTCGTAGTAATAGAACGTGTCGTCTCGTCGCTGGAGCTTCTTCACGAAGCCTGTCTCTGGCCACCTGTCGATCTGACGAGAGAGAGAGACAGGCAGGCAGGCAGGCAGACAGACAGGCAGACAGACAGACAGACATACAGACAGACAGACAGACAGACAGACAGACAGACAGACAGACAGACAGACAGACAGACAGACAGACAGACAGACAGACAGACAGGCAGACAGACATTTGAAAAAAGTATCAATACTGCACTGTAGAGATACTCTGTTACAAGTAAAAGTACAAAAAGTATTGGCATCAAAAGATACTTAAAGTACAAAAGTAAAAGTACTCATTATGCAGAATGTTCCCTCTCACAAGTTTTCAAATGCATACAATGTATAAAAAATCAGTTGAAAATAGCAGATCTACAAGCTCACAATGCGTCGCATCGCGGCGCATTGTGAGCTTGTAGATCGGCTATTTTCAAATGGGCGAAATGTACATAGAGCTGAAGTGGTCAATGTATGTTTTAGAATAATAATCAAAGTCTACAAAGTGACTAGTAACTAAAGTTTTCAAATAATTGTACTGGAGTAAAAGTACAACATTTGCCTCTGACATGTATAGTGGAGTTGAAGTAAGATCATTGGGAACTGGAAGTACGCAAGTAAAGTAGAAATACCTCAAAACTGTACTTAAGTAAATGTACTTAGTTACTTTCCACCACTGACTATGACTAACACCGCATCAAAATGAACACCAAACACACCAGTGTGTGTTTTTCTTACCGAGGACACTTGTCTGACTTGCCGGTACTCTGTCTCGTCTCGGTATCCGGCCTGTTGGAACCTGTACAGGTTCTCTACGTCAGCGTCCCAGCCTCTGGCTCTGCTCATGGACGTTGGCATGGTGGTGGTGGTGACACCGGTGCCGTCAATGTGGGCACCGCTGGCACAGGACATGGTGTCTGACCTGAGCTGGATGTCCCCAAAGCTACAGCGTAGCGGGACGGGAATGAAAACAATGACGAGGTTTAGAACATTACATAAAACAGGGATGATGCAACTTTTTATTTCATCCCACCACTTTGTAAACCCATTTTTTTCACCCAGTGCCAATTGCCTGAGCTTGTAATCCTGGGCGCGCGCTACTCTCCCTCCGCCCGCCTGGGGAGAGCCCCGAACTGAGATCATGCTTCCTTCAACCATGAGGAGTGAGCAGGCCGGTCATTTTTATCCCATGATTTTGTAACTCAATTTTTTCCATTTTCTAAGTAATCATGGGCACTACACTCTCTCTGCCAACCAGGGAGAACCCAGAGCTGAACTCATGCCTCCTTCAATGCATGAGGGCTAGCAGGCCTTTTTATCACCTGACGATGATTTTTGCTATTTTTTAATTGGAATCCAGATTTTTTAATGTAAATTTATTTTTATTTCAAATGCATTTAGTTATACTTATTTTAACTTTATGAACTTAAATACAAATACATTGGACATAAAAAAAGACAATAGAATGTTAATACTAGTCATTAAGCTACTAATATAGATATATAATATAGACTAAGTAATTAAAGCGGGTCATGTTTGCATGTTTAGAATTTTAACAGCTGAAATCAATGATATATCAGTATTCTGATATTAACCTGCGGGTCGCATTAAGTGAAGGTGGGGGCCGCATGTGGCCCCCCGGCCGCCAGTTGCCCATGTATGGCCTAAAATGTTGGATGTTGATTCTTGGTGACCAAAATGACAACATTATGCAGTATGGTTGCTGTAGTTTAAGACTTTCAAATAATATGTTTTTATGTACAGACAGACATCTATTTCAAAACCATAATGACCCAAGGCGAGCATTGTGGTATGTATACAGTAAACATGTCATATAATATAGGTAGGTTGTCAGACAGACAGACAGACAGACAGACAGACAGACAGACAGACAGACAGACAGACAGACAGGCGCTTCACTTTGTGCAAGCTTGTACATCTGCTATTTTTGAACATTATTATTATTATTATTATTATTATTATTATTATTTTTTTTTTTTAATGTTCTCTTTTGGGGGTCCCTGGCACAAAACATCTTCAGAAGGGGGTCCGCGGTCAAATACATATTCATTTGGGGGTCCTTGACACCATTAATACACCCAGTTAGACTGTGCCTTTATTGTGTAGTAGTAATGTATCCTTTGGTTTCCATGGTTATCTGTCAGTTTGCTAACTAGCATGATATTACCCTTTTATATACCTCCATTTAACTAATAACTAATAACTAGTTCATATTTATGATCCATCATTCATTCATTAAAAGGATAATAACTGTAATAACTGTAATAACTCTAATAACTAGTTCATATTTATGATCAATCATTCATTCATTTTTATGACAGCGATGCCTTTCTAGGGAAAAAAAAGAAGCTTGTTTCTTTGGTTGCTTGGTAACCTGGGTCTACTACATCCCATAGCCCGGAGACACGGTCTCTCGCTGTGATTGGTCAGTTGTTGTCAGGCAACCGGAATGACAGCGTTCATCCGCGGTTGCTTGACAACCAGCTAGCCAATCACAGCGTGACCGTTCACCCGGGCCTATGGGATGGCTGAAGACATCGGGTAGTGGCAGGCAGTGTTGCCATGTCTGCTTATTATAAGCAACTGTGGGCTTTGTTTTTCTGTAAAGTCGCTTGTAAATATTCGTTGCAGGTTGAGTCTCCTGCTCTTTAATAAACAGAAAATAAAATTTCAGGTGGGTTGCAAAATGTCAGCCAATCAGGAGAGAGTGCTCATTTCTTTATGTCACCACCTAACATTTCACTTGTTTAATCAATATCCTGTCTGAGTTCTTTATCCTGATTGGATAAAATTGGTATCCTGACGTGTGTGTGTGCGCGCGCGCGCGCGCGTTTCTGCCCGACAGCAGAGATATATTTTATTCTATAATTTATAATTATAATATGTATTTATGTATCAATTACCATCAACATTAAATGCAGTTTTATATAATACAGGTATTCAACAAAAACTCCTCTCACACCACCCCACAGATCTCCTCACATTATTATTATTATTATTATTATTATTATTATTATTATTATTATTATTATTATTATTATTAAAACTCTCTCACATCACCACACAGTCTCCTTACATTATAGATAACATTATTATTATTATTAAAACTCTCTCACATCATCACACAAGACTCCTCACAACATTATTTATCCTAATTTTACGGCTCAATAATAATAATACATTTTATTTGTAACGCACTTTATTTGAACCAAATCTCAAAGTGCTACATGTTAAAAACAAAAAACAAAAATAATAATAATAAAGCAGTGAAATGAATACAATTCAGATCAAAGGTCAGCTATACACAGTTAAGAAGAAGTAAAACAAACAAACAAACAAACATCACTGAGTCCATCTAGACACTATATACATACTATATACATACTATATGCATACTATATACATACTATATGCATACTATATACATACTATATGCATACTATATACATACTATATGCATACTATATACATACTATATACATACTATATACATACTATATGCATACTATATACATACTATATACATACTATATGCATACTATATACATACTATATACATACTATATACATACTATATACATACTATATGCATACTATATACATACTATATGCATACTATATACACACATCACTGAGTCCATCTAGACACTATATACATACTATATACATACTATATACATACTATATACATACTATATACACACATCACTGAGTCCATCTAGACACTATATACATACTATATACATACTATATACATACTATATACATACTATATACACACATCACTGAGTCCATCTAAACCTATGCCTTGTTAAACAGAAAGGTATTTAGTCTCATGTTAAAGGTGTCATCAGACTGAAGGTTCTCTCAGATGGTCAGGGAGGGCATTCCACAGCCAATGCACAATACAAGTCAAATCTAGGCTTTGCTGCCACCTTGTGGTGATAATGGACAAATATGTATGTTAAGTCAGCGCTGACAACCATGAGAGCACTTCCGGCTGCTCTTCAAAATAAAGCCAAATTCCGTCAAGTCGAACTCTTAAAATCACGAGAGAACTTCCGATTACATCGCCAACCTGCACGTTCCATCATAACTCCATGCATCCGGTCTAGAAAGGATACCGAAACGGGTTGTTTTCGATGTGTGCATATGATGAAATGACCGGATACAGTAGGCGGGCTGTAGACCGGATATGAGCACTGAACAGTAAATGGAAACCAGAATGCCTGCCCGTAACTTACCGCACGGCGACGCACGCCGAAAACAGCCGATCTTGAGTGCTTGTAGATCGGCTATTTTCGACGACGGCGCAGCCGCAGTACGCAGTCACAGAATTCGATAGATCACCAATGTCAATGTAACACACCGGAAATCTCTGTTTGATAATGTGACGAATGTGTTTACATCCGCTAGCCAGCTAGCTCTAGCTAGCCAGCTAGCTCTAGCTAGCCAGCTAGCTCTAGCTAGCCAGCTAGCTCTAGCTAGCCAGCCAGCTAGCTGTTAGCTAGCCAGCTTCTAAGATGATGTAAAAACAAGTCTTGCATTTGTTGTAAAACTTTCTTTATTTCAACGACAGTTGTGTTAAATAGTTTTCTATTCTTTAGTACAACAATAAAACACGTAACACGTAACAATAGCCATGAAGACTAAATAAAGCTAACAATAGCCAACGCTAACGCAAACTGCGCATGCTCAGTTCCCTCTATACGAACGTCGATTTATTTTGAAAAGAAAGCGGAAACGCTTTTGTGACTTTAGAACTGTTGATGCGTAACTTGACACGCAATGGTCGGTTTTATTTTGAAAACCCTCCGCCGGAAGTGCTCAGAAGAGCGACAACGTCTGACTTAATGGACTATGTTTACATCCGGTAGCAGGTTAGCCTGCTAGGCTAGCTAGCTCCTCAAATGATGTAAAACGTCCTGCATTTGTTGTAAAACTGTTGTTTATTTTAATGAGTCCAACGGTATGTTAAATAACCGCCACTTGTTTATTACAAGAATAAAGTAACACGTTATTATATTAAGATAAAACAACGCTAATAATAAATAAAGCCAACGCACTTTAAATGACATAGAGTTGGTAGATCAACCACCAGATGGCACTATTATCCACTTTTTAATGCATTTTGCGTCGCAATGCAACAGAGTGTGGAGGTAATGATGAACCACAGGAGGGCGACACTGAGCCGTTGTTCTTTCTGTGTGACAAAGAAGAGAAACCAAGGTATATGGAAAGAAGGTAGAGTCAGCTACGTCATTTTCGCTGTCATGCAATTGCAGCCGGCAGATTGGTCGCACCATGGAGCCTTGAGTTCAGTGGAATGCATTGGAGTTAATGAGAGCCCAGTGGATCCGCTCATGTTAATGAGATGTTATTTAGGAGTTAATGAGAGCCCAGTGGATCAGCTCATGTTAATGAGATGTTAATGAGGAGTTAATGAGAGCCCAGTGGATCAGCTCATGTTAATGAGATGTTAATGAGGAGTTAATGAGAGCCCAGTGGATCAGCTCATGAACAACATATATTTCTGAATGACTGAGACCTTTGTAAAGTAATTGCTTCTGGAAAATAAAAGAAGACATATCACACATTGTTTTCTGATGTGTTGCTTTTCAATGTGTCCACTGTATACGTTTATTGAGCTATCTAAAGAGCACAAAGTACAAGACACTGCAGAGACAGAAACCAGTGTTGCCATGTCCACTTATTATAAGCGACTTTGGGCTTATTTTTCTGTGAAGTTGCTTGTAAATATTGGTAGTTGTGGGTTGCGTTTTTTGGGGCTTTTTTTCTAAGTGTAGTTGATTATTTGGACTATTTTTTAACAGTGGTTCTCAATTATGTTTATGTCATGGACCCTCAAATGAATATGTATTTGTCCCTAACCCCCATCTGAAAATGTTTTGTGCCAGGGAGTCCCGTACCAGATTTGTGTTGTTACTTGTTAGTGTTTCAAAAATCCTCAAATATTTCACATTTTACTTAATTTTCTTTTTTAAATAGCAGATCTACAAGCTCACAACGCGTCGCGATGAGCTTGTAGATCGATATGTTATATATATATTTTTTTTCTCCAAAAATGTCCATTTGTTTTTAAATATTTTAAAAACATTTTCCACCTTTATGTATTAAATAAATCATGATTCTGTCCATTTAGAATAGCATGTATACATGATTATTGTGCAATTTACAGATTGTTGTTGTTCTCAGTTAATAAGGTATGTTTATAAATGGCAGTACGGCCACCCTACCTGTACCTTACATGTATGTTTAAAATAAAAGCATGAATATATTAATCTGTCTACTATTTTTAATAGCTTAGTATTGAATGCACGATGGTATATTTATACATATTACACAATTTTATCAATAAATATATAATATATGTTGTAGCCCTCCCAACCTACGAGGTAGGGGGCCCCTGCTCCATCTCCCCATAAATTGGGGGGGCCCTGGCCTGAAAACGTCAAAGACCCCTTGTTAGTGCTTCTTTTGGGCTTGTTTCCTAGACCTCGTTGCTTATTTCTCTCACATAATCTGGCAACACTGCCAGAAACGATACATGCCGCTGTTTAAATGCCTCAATAAAATGATACAGTGTGCTAAAGAAATCCAATCTAAAAATAATTGTTTGGATTAATTGTGATAATTATGTCTTCTTTTATATTCCTGAACCGATTATCTGACAAAGGACACAATCGTTCAGAAATAGTGTTTGTTCACAAACTTCCGGTTCCAGTTTTGGCTCCCATGCGCATCAATGGCATCTGCTATGCATGTGTAGCAGGATGGGCGTTGGTTCCCACACTACCCACGGCCCATCCTCCGCCCACTCATCAGTGGGCTGATTGAAATCAGTACTGTGGCTTCTACCTTTGCGCTACGTTACTGTCTGTCTCTCTGCTCCTGTCTCAATGAATGTCAGTATTATTAAATAGTAGAATGACACGGCAGTTTGTTGTTTCAGGAAAAAAATAAACAAATGATCCCGGCGGTTTGACTCTTATGGATATGAAGCATCAACTGACGGTGAGAAAACGATAATGTTACTTCCGACTAATTAGTTACATTTTCGCCAGAAACAGACTGTATCAAATATGAGTGACTGACTATCATAAACGATACAGAGCCTCCTCCCTGACAATATCACCGAGACAGTTTGTTTATTTTTGGACCACAATTCTTATATGAGACGATTCTAAGATGACCCAATGTTATTCTCCATAGAGACAATACTTTACGAACCAGGGGATGAACGAGTGACGTCAGGACTTCTGTATACTCTATAGGGCTTTTTGTGTTATCTTTTAGCACATTGTGTAATTGTACCACTGTTCTATTGGCAAACTGTTAATAAAGTATTCAATCTTGGCCCAGCCAATGGAGCTCTTGCCCCGCCCGGCTGCTGAAAGACGGGGGCCAGAAAATAAAATAAATCAATCAACAATAGATTGATTGATTGAATACTTAAGCAGTTTGTGGTGGGGGGGGGGAATAAAGCACAGGAAACTACATTTCAATACAAGGTCTGTTAAGAGGATTTAAAAACCCAAGAAGGCACTATGGCTTGTTTCCATTGGGGTCCTTTGTACTCAATTAATCGTAAAAAAAAAATGTCTGCCCCTCCAATGGCTGGGCACCAGACAGGCAGCCAATCAGCACTGTGTCCATACTGTGGGAACGGCACACGGTGCATCAGTGGTGGAAGAAATACTCAGATATTTTGATTTGATTTGATTTGATTTTATTAGACGTTATACAGGAAAAAACACATACATCATGTTCATCGTAGAAACGTCAAGGATACAGACACAGAAAAGTCTTGACTTATTGTCTCCGCCAGGCCGAAAGGCATGGCGAGAGAGTATGTTTTGCCCCCTGTCCGTCCGTCCGTGTTTGTGTCCGTCCGTCCGTCCGTCCGTCCGTGTGTCCGTCATTCTGTCATTTTGTGTACAGCTAATCTCTGGCACCGTTGGCTTGATCGCAGCGAAACTGTGCACACACACTCCCTGGATGCCAGAGCAGAACCTCTGCCCCAAATTTTTCAAATTAGCCTTTATAGCGCCACCAGGAGGCCGCTTTTTGCAAAACACATTTCTTGACAGTACTCCTACAGATTTTATCCAAACATCACGCAAATCAGTACACAGTATCTCTATAGTCATGTGATCAACACGGATCTGTCCAATTTTCCATATTTCATCCTGATTGGCTAAGGTTGGCTTCCAAAGTTTGCAGGATTACTCCGTTTTCAACAAAATGCCTCAAATCATGAACGCAGCTTGCGATTTCCGTGAGATTTCACACGCACATTCCCACTAGGCCGAGGAAGAAATGCCACTTGAAAATGTTCAAATCAGCCTCTTGGTGGCGCTATAAATGGACGATTTGTGTTTTTAACTATAACTGCACCGATCTGCATGAAACTTTGCACGCACACTTTTCATAGCGCCACCAGGGGGCCGACTTATGTAAAACAATTTTTTTGATATTAAGCCTTCAGAATTTATCCACATTTCACGCACATCGGTACACTTGATCTCTATAGTCATGTGATCACGATGGATCTTTTAAAATGTTCATATTCCATCCTGATTGGCTAACATTGACATCTAAAGTTTGCAGGAGTGGCCCGTTTTGAACAAAATGCCACAAATCATGAATGCAGCGTCCGATTGTGGTGACACTTTGCACGCACATTCGCACTACATTGAAGAACAAATGCCACCCTTTTAACATTGCCCTATTATAGCGCCACCAGGAGGCCAATTTTGCAACACTTTTCTTTTTTATATTACTCCTACAAATTCAGACATCATGCAAATCGTTACACATATAGTCAAGTGATCAAGATGGTTCCGTCCAATTTTTCATATTCCATCCTGATTGGCTAATTCCGAACATTGCTGCCCCACAATAACCTACCTGACCTGGCGGAGACCTGTGCTCCGAGGAGCACTTTTTCTAGTTTTCATTGTGGTCCTTGGTCTGAGACAAACAACACTGCAACAGAATACATACAGGTAGACAGTACAGTAATAAATAAAACAATCAATGGCTACACTACCTACAGCATAAATACATATAATCACATTGCTAACACATAAGTGACCCTACTATTCTGCAACATTTTCTAAAAGCCATGCTTTGACCCTTATCTGAAAAAGGAGATGGCTGCTGGTGCTCTTTATAGTCAGGGGTAGCGAGTTCCAGTTAACTGCTCCTCCAAATCTAAATGAGCGTTTTCCCATGTCAGTGGTGAACGTGGGCATGGTCAGGTCTCACTGCTATGCTGGCTGTGGTTAGGTGGGAATGGGCTTCGCTACGCTTCTGAAAAAGATTACAGAGGTACACAGGGGCGCTGTTTATGTAGATGTTATGCACCAGGTTCAGCTGTAGCCAACCAGGGGTCCCTAGCTACAATAATGTAAATGATGGAGAGTCGGTACCAATAAGAGTGATAATAGGCGTTGATCAACATCAAAATAACAATTCTTTAATTAAGTAATGCAGATGTTTGGCAATAATTTAACTCTTGAGAGTATAAATGATTACATCTGTAAAAGCAATTAATTTCATGTCCTTTGTGGACATGGGGAAAAAAACGGAACAAAAAAGTGTATTTGTATTTTTGTCCTAATATTTATATTTCTAATATTTACATATTTATTTTTCTTAATATTTAGGCATTGATTATATAACTATCATGTTTATTCTTATTTAAACTACTAGTCTTTGGGTGAATGTATGCACATGCATTAAGCCTGTCAGAAATGGCAATCGTGACAAGTGGTTTTTTGGAACATATTTTAGTGGTAGATCATGGCTTACAAATGGAAATAAAATGTGCTCTTGGGCTTGAAAAGGTTGGTTACCACTGGTCTAAGGGGTTAAAATGAAGTGATATTCATTACTTTTAATGTCATCAAAGTATTCTGCAGCACCCCTGGACCTACGTCACGGCAACCTTAGGGTGCCACAGCCCCCACTTTGAGAAACCCTGGGTTAGAGGGCTATAGAGACACTGATGAAGTCATTTGGGATCAAATACAATAACTACAGTAACTAGAAAAAGTGCTCCTCGGAGCACTGCCAGACCCCTAGTGGTTGAAATCTGAATGGCCGGACTTCGCATGACGTGTGTGCAGAGGAAAAGAGGGACAGACCGACCGACCGACCGACCGACCGACAAAGCCTCCTGTAGGCCGACCCCTTGGGTCTGGCAAATACAGTAAATACAGTAACTACAGTAAATACAGTAACTTTTAAGGTTCATGATTTAAGCAACAAGCCAAGACGACATTAATGCAGTGTGGCTGTAAACACTGTCTGTCTGTCTGTCTGCCTGTCTGTCTGTCTGTCTGTCTGTCTGTCTGTCTGTCTGTCTGTCTGTCTGCCTGTCTGCCTGCCTGCCTGCCTGCCTGTCTCTCTGCCTGCCTGCCTGCCTGCCTGCCTGCCTGCCTGCCTGCCTGCCTGCCTGTCGATCAGCGTGAAACTTTTCACGCACACTCCCAGTAGGCCAAGGAAGAACTTCTGCCCCATTTATTTTGTGGCCTCTTTGGCCAACTAATGGCCCTACAGCAGGCCAAATAACTCCTGAACCGTAGATCGTACAGTCAATCTTCTTTCCCTGGATTCCTTAGATCATGACGCAACTCCCAATATTAACACACTTTTTGCTCCTCCTACAGATTTTGTCCAAAAGGCACGCTAATCTGTGCACATCATCCTTGTCACATATATATGATATCAGCCTTTTAAGATTCCCTTCTATTGGTTGCAATTGGCTTTCGTTTGTGGGACGGGCCGTTTGGCACAAAATGCCTCAAATTATGAATACGGCGTCCGAATGCCATGAAACGTTGCATACACACTGCCAGTAAGAACCTCCTCCCCAAATGTTTGTAAATATTAGAATATGTCTGGAGTCATGTGATCAAAATGCATCAGATTTAGACAATTCCATTCCAATTGGCTATGACTGCCTTCCAAATGTTTCAGGCCCTGGGTTAGGCAACCCAGCCTGGCGGGGATCTCTGTTCTAGTTTACTTATTTACTCACTTACAGGGAAGGTGTGTGTTTGTGGGAGGTGACGTCACTCACCTGACAACATTCTGAACATAGCAGAATGGAGACACACACACGCACGCACGCACGCACGCACGCACGCACGCACGCACACACACACACACACACACACACACACACACACACACACACACACACACACACACACACACACACACACACACACACACACACACACACACACACACACACACACACACAAACAACTGGCACGCATTCATTCAACCCTGTCTTAAGGTAGACAGATACAGTAGAGATCTGATCTTTATTTTATGAAATACTGAGTGATATCTGAACCTCAGTGACTCTGAACTGTCTACTGTCTGTCATGATAAACATGTATGTTGTATGAAGATGAAGCAAGGACCCACTGCACACATTCAGTGATTTCTATCATTCTACACCAGTTATTTTGACTTATTGATAAACTTATCTAACAAATACCATGATGCTACGCCCCATTCTGCTTGTCCTTTTTCTTTTTTATAAACAGGTTATCTTTCCATCATGTCTACCTGAATACACTCGCCACGCCTGATCAGAGCTCTAAACCAATCACAATCTCTACTGATATGTTGCCTTTTATCAACAGGTCCTGTGTCCAATCATGTGAGAGCTACTGTATACAGTAAAACGTGTCAGTTTCTACACACCTGCGCTGACACACTTCTCTGCAGCACAAGAACGCGGTAAGACTTAATGTGCTTGGAATGGAAAATATGGAATAAATGCACAACAGGATTTATATTAATATTCAACCTGGGTTGTGTATCGTTTACATTATGAGTCATTTTAGGGGAGTTTAGGGATGTGTAAATATGGATCAGCAGATCAGGTTTAATACATTTTTTAAAAATCACTTTAATCAAAATGTTTTATTGTAGCATTCTACTTCTAAATAATTATACACACGATCTCCACCCAGGTTGTATACAGTATGAGTGATAAATACCTGTTTTAATTATTCATGTATGTTAACGTGTCACATTGCTTTGTGTTGTTAGTTAGTTGACTGTGGTTGAGGTCTGCTATGATAGGTTAATGATCGTTTGTTGTTGAAGAGACTCAAACAGTCTTATAGTTTACATGGAGAAAGAAGACATTAGTGGATTTACTGTGACTGACTAGTCAGTGTGATCATTGTGTGATGTCATCATGTGTGTTTGTGGCTCTTTCTCTCGGTGGCATGGCGGAGGATTGACTGTGTGACAAGAAGTTCCTATTAACCCATTAAGACCTGAGGCTGATTCTACAAATGCCTCCTAAATTAGTAGTTCTCACATTTCAAGATCCTTCAAAAAAAATTAAAAATAGCAGATGTACAAGCTCGGCAGTGCGGCACGAAGTGACGCACTGTGAGCTTGTATATCTGCTATTTTTTAATAGCCAACGCTAAGCTGACAAAGATGCTTTCCAGTTTTTTTCTTTTTTTTTCTTAAACTTTTTTATTGTTCAACTAAACCGTAATTTGCATTGTCTTTGTGTCATCACTCATCATTAAAGGAGTAGTTCACCCAAAAAATTACTTTCTATCCATTACACACCCCATGAAGCCTTGAATTCATGGAGATCATTATTTTTTTGTCTCATTCCTGAGACGATAATTGGATGACCGGTGGAGTCTCCTACTGTAAACTCCGCTGGTCATCAAATTCTTGTCTCAGGAATGAGACGAAAACAAAAACATCTCCATGAATTCAATGCTTCATGGGGTGTGTAATTGATAGTAAACAAGTCCTTTTTTGGGTGAACTACTCCTTTAAACCTAGTGGGGCGAGAGAGAGAGAGAGAGAGAGGGGGTGTGTGTTTACTTATTTACCAGGAACAACACACATCAATCAGCATTTCAGTTTTCACATCAGCCAGTGAAACAATGTGTTGGACATACTTCTTATAGCTAATTATACAGATTATAATTATTATATTATTATAATTATACTAATTATATAGAGCTACTTATATCCTATAGCCTTGACGACCATGCAGGCTTATGGAAAGGCTAAAATGTCATTTAGATGACATTCATTTGTAGATCTGGCATCCTATAGTTCAGTGGGTCTCAGGTCACCCCTGTAAATTACTTTTTCATCCAAGGCCCCCCTGAACTACATTGTTGCTTTATAGAACGTTACATTTATGTCATGTTACGGTACGTAAATATGTAAATCTTTCCCCCTAAGATACAGTATGTGTCACGAGGAAAACTTTAGAGAAAAGTAGTTTCCATTAGGACAGACTGAAAAGAACTTCATAACCACTTAAACCCCAGCATCCCTATTCTGGGGGGAACATTCACCAAAAATAGCAGATCTACAAGCTCACAACGTGACACACTGTGAGCTTGTATATCGGCTATTTTTGCCAAGGAGGTTTGGTAGTCTGTCTTAATGAGTATAGAGGGTTTAAGTGGTTAATAATAATAATAATAATAATAATAATAATAATACATTTGATTTATAACGCACTTTACATTCTCACGAATCTCAGAGTGCTACAATTAAAAGCAAGGCATAAAAACAGCATAGGCAACAAAACAATGACAATAGACCCAACTAGGCTAAACTAAAGGGTCAAAATTTAGAAATTAAAACTCAGTACGAAAAACAAACAAAGTCCATGAAAATTAGAAAAATGCTTTTTTTAAAAGGTAGGTTTTTAGTCAATTTTTCAAAGCATCAGTGGACTGTGGTCTCAGGTGGTCTGGGAGGGCATTCCACAGACACGGGGCTGTGTGACAGAAGGCCCGGTCGCCCATGGTGCGGAGGTTGGTTTCAGGGACAACAAGAAGGTTGGTGTTGTTGGAGCGGAGGCTTCGGGTGGCGGGTTTTGGGGTGAGGAGTTATTTTAAACTGAAGTTATATTGATAAATCCCAAATATTTTTAAGTATTCTGCGGCACCCCTGGACTTGTGCCACGGCACCTACTTTGAGAAACCCTGCTATAGTTTATAGTTTCAATGTAGGCCCTACTCATTATTTATGTTTCTATATACATAATGATAAATACATGATTACACTGAGGATTTTACTGTGAAGATTGGGACTCCAGAGATTAAAACATAAATAAAATGAAAATCTCTTTTAGAAAGGCTACTTTTAACAAAGGAAAACACAATGCTTTATTGCAGTGGTTCTCAAAGTGTGGTCAGGGGACCCCCGGGGGTCCTTGAAGAGGTTCTAGGGGGTCCCCAACAGAAATAGTAAAATAGTTGAACCACCTTAACCTTGTTTTATTACTTTGGCTTTTTGAACAACAGAGCTGATGAGACGCCTTGAGGGCTTGTAGATCTGCTATTCTGCTAGGTTGGTGTTGTGTTCGTCACCAGAGCTTTGTTGACAGTGTGTGCCCCCCCCCCCCACAAACACACACGCACACGCACACACACACGCGCGCATGACACAACGGGCATTCGTGAAATGTTGTACATTAAATGAGAGAGGTATATGGTCCTAGCTCCAATTCTACTTATGGTCCTATAGCTCCAATTCTACTTGTCATATGAATAGCCATTGTCTACAAAAGGGCAGAATACCGGGTTGGTTGAATCAATTTGGCATCCACAAGAGCACCATCTATAAATGAGTATAGCATCTCTACGTCACACACACACACACACACACACACACACACACACACACACACACACACACACACACACACACACACACACACACACACACACACACACACACACACACACACACACACACACACACACACACACACACACACACACACATGTGGTATATGGACAGTGTGCAAGTCAAAACATATAAAGAAATGATTAAAGTAAGAGTAATAATGTGACAGACACAGTCTAACTGTATGCATATTGGCCTACTCAAGTGACCTTTGTTGTTTACTCAGATCCTGGCTAGCTCTGCTATTCAGGGACTGGGGTGACATCTAATCAGGTAGAGAGACAGTAGTCTACCATTTGTCAATGATCAAAGATCTCCTTAATCAACAGGTGGGGGCTCTCCCCCACCCCACAGGCTGTATGCAAATGTTAGCTACCTACGGTGTATAAAGAAGTGACTGCAACATTATTAGTTAGTACTGCCAGGCCGTGAGGCTGTCAGGGAGCTCCGGCTCCCTGGCTCTCTCTGCTATGCTGTTATGATGCTGTTGAATGCTGAATAAATGAACATGGAACTTGGGAAACCTGACGTCTTCTCTTCTATTCTCCTCCATATTATTACCACCAACGGGCCTGATAACACGCAGTTTAATGACTCAAATACACGACACACACACACACACACACACACACACACACACACACACACACACACACACACACACACACACACACACACACACACAGTGTCATGTCAGACTAGGAGAATGTTCAGAATGTAGGAGTGACTCAAACCTACTCAGTGACACCGTTGTCACGGCACAGAAAATACAGATGTACAAACTCACAACATGTCGTGCTGTGAGGAGTTTGTAGCTTGTAGATCAGCTATGTCCGTTGTGTTGAGAATGTTTGGTACGCAACCACGATGAAAAGATAAATGTGCCCTGGGCACGGCATGGCAGCACTGTGTGTGTGTGTGTGTGTGTGTGTGTGTGTGTGTGTGTGTGTGTGTGTGTGTGTGTGTGTGTGTGTGTGTGTGTGTGTGTGTGTGTGTGTGTGTGTGTTACTATACTTGTGAGGTCCAAATGTCCCCACAAGTATAGTAGAATTGAGAAATAGACATTGTTAGGACCATTTTCCTGGAAAAAATGATTTATGATTAAAAATGTTTTTTACAGTTAGACTTACATTAGATAAAGATTCAGGTTGGGGTTAAAGGTTAAGGTAAGGGTTTAGGGGTTAAAGGTTAGAGTTTGTTGTTGTTTATTATTTGCACACACAGACTAAAATAAATATTAGTATTTGAAATGCTAGTAGAGATATGAAACCCTAGAAAAAGAGTAAATAAATCAAATCAGTTCAACCTCTACAAAAACAAAACAAAAACTACAACTAAGACATAAGTAAGATACATAAATACAATGACAATAAAGAACGATAATAATAAAAGAGTCCTTGTTTAAATGAAATCAAACGTATCAACGCATGTTGTCAGGTGTTCCAGAGGCTTGGTATCTTAACTGTAAAGTGTCCTTGTGTCCTAAAATAAAGCCACTTAAAGATCAGAAGATATTCTACAAGGATAGTTGTGTACCTGATCAGAGTTATGTCTGATTCATATGTATAGCTGATCTACAAGCTCACAACACGTGGCAGAGTGAGGACAGGGTTACACGAGGACAGGAGGAGATCAGGTTGTACCAGTGATGAAGGAGAACAGGTTCTATGTTGATGAGAGAGTCTTAGACCAGGAGTAGGTGTGATGTAATGATGTTAATCTAACAATGAGAACAGATTAATGAAGGTATGACAGCTTTTAAAGGAATGCAGTGTCTCTATGGTTTGATTTGAGGTGTGTTCGGATATATAGCACTGAGCGCACTGGCCAGTGGTGGAAAAAGTACTCAGATATTTTACTTAAGTTAAAGTATCAATACTGCAATATAGAAATACTCCATTACAAGTAAAAGTCCGGAATTCAAAATTGACTTGAGTAAAAGTACAAAAGTATTGGTATCAAAATGTACTTAAAGTACCAAAAGTAAAAGTAAAAATGTTTGAAAATAGCAGATCTACAAGCTCACAACGCGTACTTAAGTACAGTACTTGAGTAAATGTACTTAGTTACTTTACACCACTGGCACTGGCCAATACAAACTAATACGTGAGTGCACTCCCGGTGCGCATTTCTGAACTCACCCGTAATGATATTAATCTAACAATGACAACACATTAATGATGGTATGAAAGCTTTTAAAGGAATGCAGTGTCTCTATAGTTTGATGTATTGATATTAATCTAACAATGGAAACAGATTAATGATGGTATGACATCTTTTAAAGGAATGCAGTGTCTCTATAGTTTGATGCCAGGACTCCGGTTTTGGCTTATTTTTTATACGTTGTTTAGCTGTTTTTTTTTTATACCCCACCAAAATGGACCACCCAGAAACCTGTTAGGAGCACGTTTCAGGCCATTTGGAGTCGATTTACTTTGTAGTGACACTATTTTGAGTCTCCAGCCAGCTGCAGGCACACTTAAAATTTTGTAGGAATTTTGTTTCTAGTTATTATTATTATTATTATTATTATTATTATTATTATTATTATTATTGGATGGAGGGTTTCCAAAGATTGTTAATATTGTTATTATTGGACATTATTGGAATCACTGTCTCTCAGCTGATGGAAATCATTTATCTTCCTGTTCTGCCTCCTTTGTCTTGATCTCAACAGATGACATCACATCTGTTTGATCTTTTGAAGCATTTTTCCCTGTGGTCATTTTCACACACTGTTGATCCATGTCTTATTTTTATTTATTTTTTTAAGTGAATTAATGCAGATATTATTAGTATGTAGGAGTTCCACACATGTTGTTTCAACGTATGTCTCTTCAGGAGCAGTGAGGGGTTCAGTGTCTTGCTCAAGGACACTTCCACACTGACTAACATAGGGGGAGCTGGGGATCGAACCGGTAACCTTGCGATCCCCAAGTCTCTGCCTCCTGAACCACTGCCAACATTTATTTATGATCTTTATTTAGTACCTTTTTCCACCACTGCCCATTACAAATAGGAGGGACAGACTTCAGACTTCACGTGAACGCGCTCCAATCAGTCAGTGAGTCTGTAAGGGAGCGGATTGGAATCGGGCCAATCGGAAGGCTCTGGTCCGGCTCCACCCACAGACCAATCAGAATCCTTGGCTCCTGGGAGTCATGAACCGATCCGTTCACATGAATGGCTCATGAATCTACGGGGGGGGGGGGGGGGGCACGTTCTAGCGTGCACGTGTGTGAACGTGCGTGCACTGTACCGTGCCGTACCTTGCACGTGAAAAATCACTGGCCACACGCCGTCCTACTCCGTGTAGCCTCCATGACACACTGCTTGCTGCCAAGCAGCACTCCTTGGTTTGGTATGCTGTGTGCTGCTCCTACTGTATATGCAGTAGTTATAGTTTAGTATGCTGTGTGCTGTTCCTACTGTATATGCAGTAGTTATAGTTTAGTATGCTGTGTGCTGCTGTGTCCCACATCAAAGTGTTCCTACTGTATATGCAGTAGTTATAGTTTAGTATGCTGTGTGCTGCTGTGTCCCACATCAAAGTGTTCCTACTGTATATGCAGTAGTTAAGTAGATGTAGGGAGGGCCCATACGGATGATGTGGTAATAAGGTAATACGTACACCGCACTGGTGGAAAGTAACTAAGTACATTTACTCAAGGACTGTACTTAAGTACAATTTTGAGGTATTTGCACTTTACTTGAGTATTTCTAATTTCCAATGTTTTTACTACTCCACTACATCTCAGAGGCAAATAGTGTACTTTTACTCCACTACAATTATTTGAAATCTTTAGTTACTACAGTAGTTACTTTGTAGAGTTTGATTATTATCACAAAACATACATTAACCACTTCAGTCCTATATACATTTCGGTCATTTGAAAATAGACGATCTACAAGCTCACAATGCGTCGCATTGTGAGCTTGTAGATCTGCTATTTTCCAAATATTTTATTTTTATACATTTCAAAACTCGTGAAATGGGACATTTTGCATAACGACTACTTTTACTTTTTGCATTTTTACATTTTGAATTCCGGTCTTTTACTTACAGAGTATTTCTACATTGCAGTATTGATACTTTTACTTAATTAAAAAAATGTTCTACTTTTTCCACCACTGGTCCACCGTCAATATTAAAATCCCAAATGTCAGCATCATTCATGCACACTTTTCCATGACACAACTGGTCAATAGATACAAGATTAAGATCTACAGTAGCTACAACTTGAGACATTAAAACATTAACATTTGACTCGAGATGTATGTATAATTAAAAACTAAAAAAATGAAAGCCATGAAAAGATAACATTAGATTGAATAGCCTTATAGTCCCGTAGGAGGTGAGTCAAACTTCAATAAGCTTCTCATCTCTTCAACAGTAAGAGGTGGTCTCTACCTACAGTAGGTACAGTAGCAAGACCTTCTCTCAACGACACAACACCAGAGGGAGGATACAGTATGTCATGTTTCATATCAGTAAAATGCACAGCTATGGCTATTTTTTCAGTGAATCATACCCTTATTTTCACTGCTAATGTGTTGTATAAGTTTCCTGCTGGTCTTCCCTACACGGGCAAGGCATTGTACACAGTGTTAAAGGACCACTTCAGCCATTTTCAAACTATCTTTATATACATCTCGGCTACATTGAAAATGAGGGCCTGCCCCAAAGGTTATGATGATGATGAAATGGTCCTCACTAACGCTCATTATAATATGGTACCATTTGTGTCTATTCTGTCTGTGTCTCAGAGGACAGCTGTGAACAATTCAGAAACCCGCCTACCAGTGACATCATCAGTATAGGCAGGTTCGGCAAACAAGATTTTTTTTAAATGGTGTATTTATTCTATATTTATACCAGAACAATGGCTTCTAGAGAAAGTGTGCTGTGTGTCTTCCATTAGCTTGCAATCACCACTGATGATGTCATTGGTAGGCAGGTTGCTGAATTAGGCAGGTATGTGTGAGAGTAATCATGGCTTCCATTGTGGGGACTCACATTGAGAGACATTCACCAGCCAGAGGGCTTGTCGCTTTAAGAGCGGGAGTTAAGGGAATATAACCACTTCTGGTTCCGGGTTAATGTTATTGTTATTAGTGCTGCCTGCAGTGAATGAATGAATGTATGTACCTACGGTGAAGTTTAAGTAAACTACCTCGACTTTCCTACGTCTCCTGTCTCGCTGTTTCTTCCTCCACATTGGTGACCCTGTGAATAACAAACATGTTTGACAACAACGACGCCCCTGCAGCGGACGCAGCAGCACCCGCACCGAACGGGGCTAACAACGCAGCTAACATACAGGCTAACATCAATGCCCCAACCGTCAAGCTGCTCGATTTTTGGCAGCATAACCCACGGCCGTGGTTTCAACACATCGAAGCCCAATTCCAGCTGAGAGGAAAAACACAGGATGTAACAAAATACTTCCATGTAGTGGCGGCGTTGGATGCTTCGACGACGGCACGAGCGATGATGCTGTTGGAGGATCCACTGGCGGCCAGCAAGTACGATGCACTAAAGACATTCCTTCTGAAGCTTTACGAACTATCAGAACTGGAGAAAGCGGACCACTTGCTGTTCCTCAACGGCCTCGGCGATCGCAGACCATCAGAGTTAATGGAGAAGATGCTAGCTCTGCTGGGAGCAGCTGATCCCTCCTTTCTGTTTACACATCTTTTCCTGCTGCAGCTTCCAGTGCCGCTGCGCACAGCACTAGCCAGTTCCCCCCCCTCTCCACCACCAAGGACTATCGCGGTCTGGCTGCAGAAGCAGACAGGGTTTTCCTGGCCAACCGGCAGCAGTTTGTCCATGCGCTGCTGCCCCACCAGGACACCTCAACAACACCCCTGGAGGACTATACGGACACAGCGGCTGCGGTGACAGCCCGACGCCAACCCGACGACGGGCTCTGTTATTACCATGCCAGGTTTTGGCCAAGGCCAAGCAGTGTCGCAAGCCATGCAGTTTCAGGGGGCAGGGAAACGCCAGGGCCAGCGTTCATTAGTGGCTATGGGCGCTGGCAAGCTGTTGTTCAGCACAGACTCCGTGTCTGGCTTGCGGCTGCTGGTTGACTCAGGAGCTCAACGCAGCATCCTGTCAGCACAGGCCGTGGACACCATCGCCAGCGGACATGGATGCTGCTAACGGCACGCCCATACGTACTTATGGCACCAGGTATGTGGAGGGGTGTTTTGGCGGGCGCCGTTTCGGCTGGGACTTCGTTATGGCTGCTGTGTCCATGCCGCTCCTGGGCGCGGACTTCCTCTGTGCTTACAGCCTGCTGGTTGATGTAAAGAACTGTCGCCTGATCGATGCCCTCTCCTTCGCTTCGTACCGCTGTACGCTTGGGGGGGCCGGAGCTCTATGCCTGTTAAACACGCTTGCCACCGGGGATCCGTATCAACGCCTGCTCGCCGGGTTCCCTGACCTCACCACACCCACGTTCTCGTCGGCGGTGGCTAAGCACGGCGTGGAACACCATATTACCACGAGGGCCCTCCAGTCTATGCCCGGGCCCGGCGCCTCGCCTTGGCAAAGCTGGCAATTACGGATAGTGGGCCGGCCTTACGGATAGTGACTGGGTTGACCACCTCCCGTGGGTCATGCTCGGTCTTCGCTCTGCCCCCAAAGAGGACCTCCAGGCCTCGTCCGCTGAACTGGTGTACGGCCAGCCATTGCGGGTCCCGGGGGAGTTTATTCCGGAGGCCACGGCTCCCTGGTTGGCCGCCTCGCATCGAACTGTGTCCCGGGGTGTCGCCGATGCCCTTATTCCCATTCCGACATCTCGCCACTGCCCCCAGTCGTACGTCCCCAGGGACCTGCCATCAGCGAAGTATGTCTTCATCCGGCACGACAGCCATCGGACGCCGCTGCAGCCCCCCTATGACGGGCCCTTCCTGGGTCCTGGAGGCGGGCGCAAAAAACTTTGTTGTGGACATGGGGGCAGGCCAGAGCAGGTCACTATAGACCGTCTTAAGGCTGCTCACTTGGACAAGGATGAGCCAGTTCAGTTGGCCCTACCCCTGCGGCAAGGGCACCCCCCGCTTTCGGCCCCGACCTCTGACCCTGTGCCGGCCCCTACCGTGGCGCGGCCTCGGGTCCCACTTAATTCCCCTCCTGTTAAGCGCAGTCGTTTCGGCCGCTTGATCAGTCCCCTACCCCACGTTGACTTTAGAGTTTGTTCACTGAGGGACTGTGCTGTTGGACTCTTTACTGACTAATTATTTGGTTGCACTTTTTGTATTGGTGAATTCTGGGGGGGCCTGTGTGGTGACCCACATTGAGAGACATTGAGAGACATTCACCAAAGAGGGCTTGTAACTTTAAGAGCGAGGGTTAAGGGAATATAACCACTTCCGGTTCCGGGTTAATGTTGTTGTTATTAGTGCTGCCCGCAGTGAATGAATGAATGTGCCTACAAAGCAGGCAGGTGAACATTCTGTCCATTTTAAAGGCTAACAGATGCAACCAAACAGAAATGTTCTTCTGTGTGGCCGCTCCTGTGGCCTGGGGAGGACTGAAGAGACAGAGCATGGACATAGCAGGTCTTTTATAGTCTTTGGGGAGACAATGGCCAGGTGTCTCGCCTTCCCCTGATTGTCTCCGACTCCACCCTCCAACCCAGCACTGCAACACACATGATTAGGCAGTAGGCACACACACACACACACACACACACACACACACACACACACACACACACACACACACACACACACACACACACACACACAACACACACACACACACACACACACACACACACACACACACACACACACAGCAGTCAGAACCCTGGCAAAGGCCCCAGGGCCCCAAAACTAGTGCCTATAAATAAATGAATGAATATATTACGAAGGTGGACTTACAGAAATGAACCCCACTGAAAGCAGCTCACCCCCCATCAGCACCTGGTACCTGGAAGCCTCTAAGAGAGTGGTTAAGACATAAGAACTGGTACCTGGAAGGCTCTAAGAGAGTGGTTAAGACATAAGCGAACCGGATAATGTGACCACAGAATTAATTACATGAGGCCCTAAACAAAGCATCCGCACTATGCTCTTTCTAATTAATGTAACAAAGGAGGCATGTATGTATTGTCAGCAGACAAACAGACAAGATTTCATATTAATTTGCCTATTCTTACTGCTCTCTAGATTTGAATCTGGTGGTTCTGTCCTTTGGTGAGAGATGGCAGACGGGGGCAGAGAGACAATTGGCGATAAAACTCTGGAGAACTGGAAAGAGCTGGGCTCAGGGGGCTTTGGATATGTCTATAAGGCCAACCACAAGGACTGGCAGTTTGAGGTGGCCATCAAGCTGCTTCTTCATGGGTATGATGAACATGATCAAAAAGCAAAATCATCGTGATAAGGAATTTTGGATGCAACTGAGAATTAGGCTGATTCTGTCACATTAATCACTCATTTCATAATATCAGTTGTATCAATGTCAGCTTCATGTAACTACTATACGTTTCAACTGCTTTTTCTCTCTGTAGAATGGAGCTAGAGGCTGGTTACATGGAAGCTGTCGCCCACCAGTTTGTGCCCAAGGTCTATGGGATGTACCGAGGCATTCCCCCTGACCCTAAGCTGGGCTGTATCGAGAGGCAGGGTATAGTAATGGAGCTGATGGAGGGAGGCTCACTGCTGTCCCTCCAGCAGGCCCTGTCTGGGCCTCCACCCTGGCCCCTGGCTTTCCGTCTGGCCCACGAGGTGGCTCTGGCCATGAACTTCATCCACAGCAAGAAATCACCAGTTGTGCACTCAGACCTGAAACCAGGCAATGTACTACTGGATGCCAACTTAAATGCCAAGGTACACACACACACACACACACACACACACACACACACACACACACACACACACACACACACACACACACACACACACACACACACACACACACACACACACACACACACACACACACAGACTCACTTTTGTATTCAAATTAATCATGGATCACCCCATTTGCTATATCAATTATGTCATGACAACTTAACTGCAAGAGTTTGATTCGCGTTTCAGACCATGATGCATATTATTATATTATTACCACACCTTTAGCTCTCACTGATTCCTTTTTCTTATTGTCTTTCTTTCAATAGATAGCTGATTTTGGCCTGTCTATGGTGTCCACCAGTGTTTTGAATATCACCAAAAGAGGTGATGGAGGAGGCACTCCAGCCTACACTCCCCCCGAGGCTTTTGAACAGCAGAACTACCATCTTGTCCGCTCTTATGATATTTACAGGTGAAATCTTGAAGAAATGTTGTTGATATACAGTAGAGTCATCAAATAATGTGAAAACCTTTCAAATCTTTTTTAAACTTTTTTTTTAATCAGTTACGGTATACTCCTCTGGACCATTCTTACTGGAATGGAGCCCTATCCAGCAGGTAAATGATCACTATTCCATTTGAATGTATACAGCAGCACACATGTACTGTGTACAGTGCATAATATTAGATAATGGAGTTTGAACTTAAGTGGTTGTAGATGAGACTGTATCTCTCAAGTTCAAACGTGGGATAGGACATGAAGGTTCGCGATCAGCCTTTCAACTATCTGTTTTTATTTGTAATATTTAATGTGTAAAGCAATGCATGTGTAAGCTTATATGTGTTATATATGTTTATTATTATTATTATTATTATTATTATTATTATTATTATTATTATTATTGTTATTATTTATAATACTACTATGTACCTAACATAAGAGTTATATCTATGCATTCATACATAACATGCACGTGCATGTGCATGCGTGCACACACACACACACACAGATATTTCTCCTGTATTTGTTGTAGGGGTGAATCATCACGTGCTGACCTTCAGGATTATTCAGGGAGACAGACCTGATCTTCACAAAATTGATCAGAGCAAAGCAGATGGACTAGACGAGCTAGTTGACCTCATGAAGAGGTGCTGGGACAAGGATCCCACTAAGAGGCCCACATTCAGAGGTGAGTTTACATTCTTACACAGATATAGCGTTTTTAAGGAAAGTCATGAAATGGGACTTTATGTAGCTGAAAGAGGGCAGGATTCAAGTGGGATATTGTTTTGTCGCCAAAATATATTTAAAATACTTTGTCAAAATGATTTATACAGTAGTATCCAAATTGTACTATCTAAACTGATTTTAACATTTTCATACATGTAATTCATGTGAAAGAATTAGACCTAGTGTATATTGTAACTTGTTATGTACGCACAACATTCACGCTGGTACAGAGGTACATCATTCTGGTCATTTACATTGTCAAATGACTAAATATCTTTGTCCTGTCATGGTGGTTTTCTTTTCAGAATGCACTGAAGTGACAGGTCCTGTTTTTTCAAAGCATAAGAAGGGAATCAAAGCTGCTGTCTATGAAACCTTGACAAAGTTGGTAGGTACACATTTTTCTAGCTTTGTTTTCAAACTCAGAACAACTTTAAGTAGTTTATTGATGGAAGCCCACTATAACATTTTATGAAAAAGGCCTTAATTGTGAGTTTATGATTTATACATCTCAGAAACATTTGCATATTTTTCTTGCAATTGCCTTCCTACAAAAATTGGAAATGTGAGTAATGAAGTTAACATTGTGATAAAGAAACTCAGGCTTTATCAGTTTATTCATGGTTGGAAATGGGTTTCTATACTTTTGTCCTTAAATGTAATCAGTACTCTAATATGTGTATAATGCCATTGCTCCAGGACTCTGTGAACATACAGGAGGAGTGTGTACGACCACCAGGTACGTAACTTAATATAGACAGCAAAAGATATTATTTAATTTTATAAATTATAATCATGTAATTAATCATATTTATTATATTTTCAATTACACAGACCTAGCCTAGTGACACAGTGAGCTATCGGTGTCACTTTAGTGTCTGGGTACTCAGTCGGTAGAGCACTCTTTGGACCCTAAGGTCCTGGATTCAATCATGGGCACCGCCTACTCAGTTTATGAGTAGCAGATAACTAAGTACTGGGAGTACTGGGGGATACTGTGGGTGTTGCAATCCATCTCCCTGGGGGTCTAGTACAATGAAAAGGGGATAGAAACCCTGGTTCTTACAAATATAGATAATTGTACAATTATGCAATTAATCATGTAATTACATGAATTACATTTCATACTGTATAATACGTGTGTGCTGAGATATCATGTGATATTGTGGATATTGGCTAAATTAATTCACATTGCTTAAAGGGGAGAAAAGGCAATGTTGTCCATTTCTCTTGTAACCATGAGGTTGGCTCATATCATTTTAATTTCCTGGTAGCAGTTAGTTATTTGCCTGAATTTTGCGTGCTGTATATTATATATATGTTTTTTAAGTGTCATTTAATTAAATGATATAGACATCATTGGAACTACTATTGACAAACAAGTACATGTTTAAATATCTGTATGTCCAGGTCATGCAACCACAAAAGCAACAGAAGACAGACCTCCAACCAAACCAGTTCCACTGACAGATAAACCTGTTCCACTGACAGATAAACCAGTTCCACAGACAGATACACCCGTTCCACAGACAGATACACCTGTTCCACTGACAGATAAACCAATTCCACAGACAGATACACCAGTTCCACAGACAAATACACAAGTTCCACAGACAGATACACCAGTTCCACTGACAGATAAACCAGTTCCACAGACAGATACACCCGTTCCACAGACAGATACACAAGTTCCACAGACAGATACACCAGTTCCACAGACAGATAAACCAGGTCCACAGACAGATACACCAGTCCCACAGGCAGATAAACCAGGACCACAGACAGATACACCAGTTCCACAGACAGATAAACCAGGTCCACAGACAGATACACCAGTCCCACAGGCAGATAAACCAGGACCACAGACAGATACACAAGTTCCACAAACAGATACACCAGTCCCACAGGCAGATAAACCAGGACCACAGACAGATTCTCCATCTACTACAGGCAGAGGTTCTACAGACCCTGCAACCACAGCTCTTCTCCATCCCACAACAGATCCAAGTATGTTTATTTCTATTTACATTTTAATGTTGATCTGAAGCCTGGACAATTCATTTCAAAACACAGTACTTACTTGTGCATATTTTTAATTTTTTCATTTGTTTTGCTCAAAACTCACATGAATGAATACACATGATCTCTGAAGTCATGTGATCCAGATGTATCCAGATGTTTGCATATTCCATTCTGATTAGCTACGATTGCTTTTAGGTCAGCCTCAAATTATAATGGGTAAGTTAAAACATTCAGGGCTGTTGGTAGAGCATTCCATTGTGTTGAACATCACATTGAATAACATCGAGGGGCCTCTAAAACAATGGTCGACCTTGAACTGGTTTTGAAACATTTAGAAACATCTTGAAAATATGTGAACAGTTTTGAATAATTTAGCAACGATTCTTCTCTTTTTGGGGTCCCTGGCAAAAAATATTTTCAGATAGACACCGTTGCCAAATAGAAATCAATTTGCGGGTCCATTCAAATGTTTGAGAACCAGTGCTCTAAACAATGCAGAGCCAAAAGTGATTTCATTTACCCACTTACTTACTTACCTACTTACTTAGCACAAATGCTACAAATGGGGGGTGAGCCGTACAGAGCAAGGGGCCAGCTTTTGAGTTGTTTTGAGTCTATATAGGAAATGACAGTTCATATGAATGGCCTTTAGTTTAGCTGTTTTACCCCTGCTGGTGTCAGAAAGAATTTCTCTCCATTCAACTGGGTGGGTTTTTGCTGAACTTTGGATTTGATTTTATGACCTTAATAAACATTGTCATAAATACTATATGCTTCCAGTCGCTAGTTTAAAGTCTTCTTTCAATCACCATGATATGTGTTTTGGTAAATTATTGTCAAGTGGTATAGGTTTTGGGATGACGCGTCCTAACCAATAGCATTAATTTCCGGTTGCATAGGATATGACGCGATATGATGTGATATAGAAAGATGGAGGATTTGCAATTGCTGAAAAATAGGCTTCATTTACGGTCTGTAGAGTCTATGGGCATAACTTTCTCCATTATTTTTTACAGTCTATGGTACATTAGTGAGCAACGCCATTGGCTGACGATCCATGGTCAATAAATCGAACTAATTGTAATGTTACAAACTGGTGTATTCATGCCCCACGGAGCCTTTATAGGTGCTATGGCATGGCCCCAAAATATCATAATATGATACTGTACGTCATGTGTCTCTCTGAAAACTGTCTGAAAACAGGGCGGGACGTATCACAGATTGATTGCCATTTGTTCTGAGTTCGCCTCTCGCACTCGCATCAAATAGACCAGCAAAATGAGGAAGTGACCTCAACATAATATGTCTATTATTTGTAATTTGTTGTATATAAAATAAATATTCCCCCTCAAATCTCTTAGCTACACCAACATCGTTCATGTGAAGTAGTTTGTTTATGCTTATTTATTGAAATGATAAAAGATTTTGTGCGCTGGGTGTCCGGGGGGGTAAGCCTGAACTCTGTCCGGGCTCAGGGCATCTCAGAGGGGAAACAGAGGCTCTTGCTGACCGGGGAGAAATGCGGGACTGCCGCAGCGTGTTTCTAAACAAACTATTAATTTCAGCCAATAAATAGATTACATAGTAGTTCAACATTGATTATTATAGACAGGGCAAAAACTATAACGATTTGGACGCTGTATGGGTCTCCGTCTCTCCGAGGGGGCTCTCAGAGCGGCTATGAGGACTCCATAAGTAGTTAGTTATAAGTAATAAAACGAAAGATCTACAAGCTCACAACGCATCGCAATGTGACACGGTGTGAGCTTGTAGAGCTGCTATTTTCAAATAGCCAATGTATAGGTTTCAACTGGTTACACTGATTTTGAAGCTAAACACATTTTGCTGTGGACCCTCTGGAACCCCCTCTGAAACCCCAGGGGGTCCCCAGACCCCAGTTTGACAACCACTGCTCTAGAGCATTTTGTAAACAACTGGGAAGGGCCATGGGCAGTCCTTTCATGAGGAGGAGGAGGGACTAGGACAGGTGGGTGGTGCTAATGTGAAAACCAGATACTTAATGAGCTGGTGGGTGTGTCCACATGAAAACATAATGTTCACCTTCTGTTCACATTTTTGAAAATCCTCCTAGTACAATCATAATACCTGATGATCATGTTTTAAGGGAGGCGGGGGGGAGATCACGGCACCCCATCTTTAAAAGAAAATAACAGATCTACAAGCTTGCAATGCCTCGCAATGTGAGGCGTTGTGAGCTTGTAGATCATCTTGTTCTAATTACGTTATTATAGGTGGAAATTAGTTGCAAGCTTGTAGATATGAACAAAAAAGTTATTAAATACATATTTAATTAAAATATTACACACATTTTGTACATATTTTGTACACTTTAGCAGACAAGACATCTTTTTGTCTGCACAGATTTGTCATCTTTTAAGGTTTCCTTCCTCTCCTTCAAGAGAATGATCTGGCCATCAGCTGCGACTACAAACAGGATAGTCATACTTAGTTATAGGACCCCAGTTCAACATGAACAAAACACAACAGTAGCTTTCCAATGATCCTGCATTGCAATTCTGTCAACTTGACGAGCAGCCACTGGGAAAAAAAAACCTAAATGACTTGTTATAAAGTTATACAATAAAACAACGTAATAAGACAGCTGCAGTGGGCGTGTTCCATTCCAGTGACTAAAATGTGTACTTTTTAGTGTAGTAGATATTCAGGTGACCTTAAAAGGAGCACTTCACCCAGTTTCAACCCCATCATCATAATTGATCCACACTAATGCTCAAACAAAGCCAACAAGTTCAACCAATCATTTGATTTTGTAGGCAGTGGTTCCAGTAGGAGACACAAAGGAGACTCTTTGTGTCTCCTGCTGGAACCGCTGCCAGTCATCAAATTATTGGTTTTAGGCTATATTGTGTACATGTTATTCAAATTGTAAAATGTTATTTTTTGTGGAAAAGAAAGACAGATTCAATGGTCTCTGAGATCGCCATGCCGGCACTTTATGTAGCTCAAAGAGGGCAGGATTCAAGCAGGATATTGTTTTGTCGCCAAAATATATCTAAAATACTTTGACAAAACGATTTATACAGTAGTATCCAAATTGTACTTTCTAAACTATTTTTAAAATGTGTCCAATTTTCATACATGTAATTCATGTGAAAGAATTATACCTAGTGTATATTGTAACTTGTTATGTACGCACAACATTCACGCTGGTACAGAGGTACATCATTCTGGACATTTACATTGTCAAATGACTAAATATCTTTGTCCTGTCATGGTGGTTTTCCTTTCAGGATGCACTGAAGTGACAGGTCGTGTTTTTTCAAAGCAGCAGAAGGGAATCAAAGCTGCTGTCAATGAAACCTTGACAAAGTTGGTAGGTACACATTTTTCTAGCTGCGTTTTCAAACTCAGAACAACTTTTAGTAGTTTATTGATGGAAGCCCACTATAACATTTTATGAAAAAGGCCTTACTTGTGACTTTATGATTTGTAACTGTACATCTCAGAAACACTTGTATAGTTTTTCTTGCCAACATACCAACACAAATTGAAAGTGTGAGTTATGAAGTTAAAATTGTGATAAAAAAAAACTCAGGCTTTATCAGTTTATTCGAAATGTGTTTCTGTAGGCTACTTGTGACCTTAAATGTAATCAGTACTCTAATATGTGTATAATGCCATTACTCCAGGACTCTGTGAACAGACAGGAGGAGTGTGTACGACCACCAGGTACGTAAACTATCTATTTAACTCCCATCCAAGGTTCCTGTAAACATCACAGAACACTATGGGCTCATTATAAGGATGGTTATTCCACAATCCATGATGTGATTCTTTACTTTAGTTTGTGTATAATGACTACATTAATTCACATTGCTTAACCCATTCAATCCTGGAACGATCTGTAATTTTAGATTTATTTGGCTATTCAAAAATACAAGCTCATAGCGCGGCACTTGGTGCCGCGCTATGAGCTTGTAGATCTGCTATTTTTGAAAAATCGTGAACATTTGTGGAAATCTTTAAAGAGGTGGTGCCATGGTTTTGCACTTTTTCTGTTTTTCATGTGTCTATGAGGTTGATAGAACTTCATAAAGCCCCCCGGTGGTGTTTTTATGGTGTTTTATGTCTTCTCTGACTATTTGGAGTTTCTTCCTGGAGGCTGAAACCTTGAGGGTCAAACGTGCCAATAGAGAAACAGCGGTTTAGTGACATCACAACGCCATACCCTCCCCCTCATTATCATAACACAACAGGTGTGGGCATGAGGAGGAGGAGGGACAAGGACAGGTGGGTGGTGCTAAGGTGGTGGAGGAGGTGCTAAGGTGAGAACCAGGTATACTTAATGAACTGGAGGCGTGTCCACATAAAAACATAATTTTAACAATTTCTGTACACTTTTTTGTTGTTGAAAAAAATCCTTACATAATAATAATACCTTATGATCAGGTTTTAGGGTTGAAAAATATCATGGCACCCCATCTTTAAATATATATATTTTTAAAGCAAACATTTGTAAAATATTTAGTTCCAGGGACCCCCCAGAAACAAAGATTTGAGTTACAAATGTTCGCTTTAAAAATATATATATTCAAAGATTTACACACATTTTCATGATAAAATAGCAGATCTACAATCTCATAGTGCGGCACTCGGCTGTGCTATGAGCTTGTAGATCTGCTATTTTTGAATAGCCAAAGACGTCTTGCCAAAGACAGATGCGTTTCCTTCCTGGTCTTAATGGGTTAAAGAGGAGAAAAGGCTCTGTTGTCCATTTATCTTGTAACCGGTTGGCCTAAAATCATACATGGGCAACTGACGGCCCGGGGGCCACATGCGGCCCCCACCTTCACTTAATGCGGCCCACAGGTTAATATCAGAATACTGATATATTATTGATTTCAGCTGTTACAATTCCAAACATGCAAATGCATTGATTACTTCTATATCAGTAGCTTAAAGCTTTCATGACATTCACTTTTACACCACATTCAAAGTCTTTGTCCTGGTCCTTCAAAAGTGTACAAAAAGTTTTAAGTGAAAATTCCATTCCAGTGATCAATGGCAGGTGTTTTTCTCTCACATTTCTAAAGCCTTTTCAACTGCAATGAAAAAAGAAATCTTTGCCTGCGGGTGTCGCTGGTGAGGGATTTTGCCTGTCAATCATCGCCTTTGCTCCGCCCCCCCCAAAGGAAAGGATAGGGGAGGGGAGGGGCGAGGAGGAGAGTGGGCGGGATTAATCGACTGTGACCTCACTGTCGAAGGGCCAAGCTCAGATTACTTTTCAGCCTAATTATTCAGAAAACCCCAGACCACAGAAAATCCACTGAATGTTCTAAGTTCAGGTTTTTTGGGTGTAATTGAGGTCATAAAACCCCAAATAAAACATTGAAAATAAAAAAAGTGAAAATGAATGTCATGATACCTTTAATGACTAGTATTAATGTCTTTTCTATATCCAATGTATTAGTATTTAAGTTCATAAAGTTAACATAAGTATAACTAAATGCATTTGAAATGAAATCAAAATGGAACTTTTCAGGATTACAATTCAAAAACAGCAAAGAAAAAAAATCTGAATAGCAGATCTACAAGCTCAAAACGTTTTGAGCTTGTAGATCGGCTATTTTTGCTACTTTTGTGCGAATGGCCCGTGAGTGTGGAAATGGAGTGGCCCTCTACATCATCAAAGTTGCATCACCCCTGGCCTAAATCAATTTAATTTCCTGAGAGCAGTTAAATATTTGCCAGCATGTTACGTGCTGTATATTCACATTATGTTCTTAAGTTCTTAACTATATAATTTAATTAAATTATATAGACATCAAAGCATTGGAACTACTCATGACAAACAAGTACACTTTTTTTAATAGATCTGAAACTACTGGTTATATTAGTCCCTTTAAACAAATAAAATAGTTGGATAACTGATGGCATTTTAATCTCTGTATGTCCAGGTCATGCTGCCGCTAAAGCAACAGAAGACAGACCTCCAACCAAACCAGTTCCACAGGCAGATACAGTAGGACAAATAATGACCAGAGTTGTCTACAGTCTCACAGCTCGTCTCCATCCCACAACAGCTCCAAGTATGTTTATTTCTATTTAAATGTTGATGTTGATCTGAAGCCTGGACAATTCATTTCAAAACACAGTACTTGCTCGTGCATATTCTTTATTTTGTCATTTGTTTTGTTCAAAACTCACATGAATGAATACACATGATCTCTGGAGTCATGTGATCCAGATGTATCAATCAGATTTTTGCATATTCCATTCCGATAGTGTGTATTTCCAAACGCACTAATTTATGCATACTTTGTAGATTAGATCATGATATCAAATTACTTCTTGTGTTTACAGAGTCTGCAGTCAATAACTCACCATCAGTGCCTCCAGGGAGCACAAACAGGAAGGACTATTTAAAACGTGAGTACATGGTGATCAGTAAACTGCTTTTACACAAACCCTTCATACAGTGACATTGTTTGGATACCAGTAGACCAGTGGTGGGGTTTTGGGACCCCCAGGGGTCCTTGAAGGGGTTCCAGGGTGTACTCCTCTCCTCTCCTCTCCTCTCCCCTCCCCTCCCCTTATAGCTCATAGCGCGGCACCGAGTGAGCTTGTAGATCTGCTATTTTTGAAAAATCGTGAAGATTTGTGCAAATCTTTGAATATATATATTTTTTTTTAAAGCGAACATTTCTGTAACTCAAATCTTTGCTTCTGGGGGATTCTACAAATGTCTCCTAAATCCTAACAGTTTTCTGAAAAACTTATGTTGCTATAATATCACTGGTTCTCAAACTTTTTCATATCCCCAAAATTATATGTATTTGGCCGTGGACCCCCCATCCCAAAATATTTTGTTCCAGGGACCCCCATGAAGCAAATATTTGAGTTACAAATGTTCCCTTTAAAAATATATATATTTTCAAATATTTGCACAAAATGTTGAGAATTTTTCAAAAATAGCGCGGCACTCGGTGCCGCGCTATGAGCTTGTAGATCTGCTATTTTTGAATAGCCAAAGACATCTAAAATGACACAGATGCGTTCCAGGCTTTAATGGGTTAAAATGATTAAAAAGGGTGGGGGGGATCATGGTAGTTTTTTCTCTCTGTTTGTTGTGAGGATTTTACAGTTGCAATGATAAAATGCCTGTTCTGTTATATGCCCCCCCCCTCACACACACACACACACACACACACACACACACACACACACACACACACACACACACACACACACACACACACACACAGAGGCTAAATGACCTCACTCACTGTGTCTTCATTAAAATTTGCTGTGGCAAAAGGATTACCCCAAGCCGTTTGCATTGCCTACGTTGCATTAGCTAGCATGCTAGCTGATAGAAGGCTCTTTCTGTGTGTGTGTGTGTGTGTGTGTGTGTGTGTGTGTGTGTGTGTGTGTGTGTGTGTGTGTGTGTCACTCAGTGAATGATGTGTTTAATGTTTATTGTGTTGTTTTCTCATCAGATTTCTCTCATCTCAAACTGGACACAAACACAGCATCCAGCTCCCTCTCTCTGTCTAAGAACAACATGGTGGTGACACTACCACCAGGGTGGAGCTGGAGGACAGGTCCTCCTCCTCCTGATCATCCTGACAGGTTTGATTTCTGGACACAGGTTCTGTGTACAGAGGGTCTGACTGGACCCTGTTACTGGGAGGTAAAGAGGAATGGAGTGGTTTATATAGCAGTGACTTATGGAGGAATCAGTAGGAAAGGACGTGGTGATGACTGTAGGCTTGGATACAATGATAAGTCCTGGAGTCTGGGCTGTGATGATAACAGTTACACTGTCATACACAATAGTAAGCAGACTGTCCTCCCTGTCCGTCCCTCTAGGCGCTCCAAAAGAGTAGCAGTGTATCTGGACTGTCCGTTAGGGAATCTGTCCTTTTATGAGGTCTGCTCAGACTCACTGACTCACCTGTACACCTTCACCTTCCACAACACATTCTCTGAACCGCTCTATGCTGGGTTCAGGTTAAACCCCTTCTCCTCCGCCTCAGTACGTCTGTGTGAGCAGAGATAGAGTCTCTATGTGAGGAGGACACCAGGTCTCCATGGTTACTCCACATGTTAGTGACTCTAGGGTTGATATGTTTAACTCTTTCCTCTCCTACTGCTGTGAGCATGTTGTTGGTTGACTACTTTACTCTCATGCTGTGGTGGGAAAAGTACTACATTTGTTTACCTAAGTAAAAGTATCAATACTGCAGTGGTGGAAAAAGTACTCCAATTATTTACTTAAGTAAAAGTATCAATACTGCAGTATAGAAATACTCTGTTATAAGTAAAAGTCCAGAATCCAAAATTGACTTAAGTAAAAGTACAAATGTATTGGCATCAAAATGTACTTAAAGTACCAAAAGTAAAAGTACTATTATGTTTGAAAATAGTAGATCTACAGCTTGAGCTACAGCAGTGAGCTTGTAGATCTGCTATTTTCAAATAGCCTAGGTATAAAATAGGGCTTAAGTGGTTAATGTATGTTTTATAATGTAATCATTTATATCTGAAAAGTAACTAGTAACTAAAGTTTTCAAATAATTGTAGTGGAGTAAAAGTGCAATATTTGCCTCTGAAATGTAGTGGAGTAGAAGTAAAAGTATTGGAAATTGGAAATACTCAAGTAAAGTATAAATACCTCTTGTACTTAAGTAAATGTACTTAGTTACTTTCCACCACTGCAATACTCCGATGTAGAAATACTCTGTCAATAAAAGTTTGGAATTCAAAAATGTACTTGAGTAAATGTACCAAAAGTAAATGCAGAATGTCCCATCTAAAATGTGTAAAAGTCTTTTGAAAATAGCCGATCTACAAGCTCACAACGCGTCGCTCTGCGACGCGTTGTGAGCTTGTAGATCTGCTATTTTCAAATAGCCAAAGTTTAAATAGAGCTGAAGTGGTAAATGTATGTTTTGTAATAATAATCAAAATCTACAAAGTAACTTAATAACTAAAGTTTTAATACAAATGTAGTGGAGTAAAAGTACAATATTTGCCTCTGAGATGTAAGAAGTAAAAGTATTGAAAATTTTAAATACTCCACTAAAGTAAAAAAAATCCTAAAATGTGTACTTGAGTACAGTACTTGAGTAAATGTACTTAGTTACTTTCCACCACTGCTCTCATGTTGAACTTTGTAAATCAGTCTGGATTCAAACATCTACTAAATGTCTGCATTCATTCATTAATGACATTCAAATCATTCATTGTTCATCTATTGATTCATTATTACATCATTATGTTATTGTTGTTTTTATTTGCATATTCATTCCATATTATTCTCATTCTTCACATGTTATTGTATGATCATCTGTAGATGTTTAATTGTTTAATAAATGGATTCTTAAAAGTCTGATATTGTTCTTGTGTATTAATATTCATAGTGTTGTCATGACAACATGGCCTCAGCTCATTGGTCATGGTTGTTATTTCATGATTACAAATGTAGAGTAATCCATTACTGGTTGATTACAAATATAATGTAATCAATACTACTTGATTACAAATATAGAGTAATCCATTACTGGTTGATTACAAATATAATGCAATCAATACTACTTGATTACAAATATAGAGTAATCCAATACTATTTGATTACACATATTTACTACTATAAATACCCAACGTGAGCTTGTAGATCTGCTACTTTCAAACAGCTGACACATTATATTATATTATAGGTTTAATAATAATAGACCCTGGTCGCTTATTTCTCTCGCAACAATCTGGCAACAACGCCGCCAGAACCGGAAGGACGGACGTAAAGACGTAGTACTTGAGTAAATGTACTTAGTTACTTTACACCACTGTTAACTCATACATATAATACGTGTTATTACCAGTGGTGTAAAGTAACATTTACTCAAATACTGTACTTAAGTACAATTTTGAGGTACTTTTATTTTACTGGAGTATTTCTTTTACTTCTACTCCACTACATCTCAGAGGCAAATATTGTACTTTTACTCCACTACAATTATTTGTAAACTTTAGTTACTAGTTACTTTGCAGATATAAATGATTACATTATAAAACATACATCAGAATCAGATCAGAATCAGAATCAGTTTTATTGTCACATCACAGGTTTACAAGGTAAAGAAGTGGGTGAACATCGTTTGTACATCGTTCCCATCGCACCGTTAATTTCCATAGAAAGAAGAGGGGGGGGGGGGGGGGAAGAAGAGGGGTGGGGGGCAAGTGGGAAGGAGATCAAAAACAAGAGAGCAACAGAAGGCCAGACAAGTTATCTACATATTTACACATTAACCACTTTAGCCCTATTTTATACCTAGGCTATTTGAAAATAGCAGATCTACAAGCTCACAGCGCGCTGTGAGCTTGTAGATCTGCTATTTTCAAACATTTTAGTACTTTTACTTTTACTTTGATTTTGAAGTTCACTATTGACTCATTTTGTCCACACGGGGGCGACAAAGACCGTTGAATAAAACAGATCTATAGACCCCTGAGAACCAATGCTCTAGAGAGCACTGGTTCCCAAGCTGGGGCTCGGTATCCGCAGGGGGGTCCCCAAATTATGTTGGGGGGTCCCCAGATGATTAGCTTAAAGGAGTAGTTCACCCCAAAAAAAATAATTATTTTCAGTGATGGAAAAAGTACTCAAATGTTTTTTTTCTGTCACAAGTAAAAGTCCAGAATTAAAAATTTACTTGAGTAAAAGTACCAAAGTATTGGTATCAAAATGTACTTAAAGTACCAAAAGTAGAAAGTACTAAAATGTTTGAAAATAGCAGATCTACAATGAATGTAGACCTGCATTCATTGTAGGTCTACATGAATGTTATGAGCTTGTAGGTCTACAAGCTCACAGCGTTGTGAGCTTGTAGATCTGCTATTTTCAAATAGCCTATAGGTATAAAATAGGGCTAAAGTGGTTAATGTATGTTTTATAATGTAATAATTTATATCTGAAAAGTAATTAGTAACTAAAGTTTACAAATAATTGTAGTGGAGTAAAAGTACAAGATTTGCCTCTGAGATGTAGTGGAGTAGAAGTAAAAGTACTGAAAACTGGAAATACTCTAAGAAAGTAAAAGTATCTCAAAATTGTACTTAAGTACAGTACTTGAGTACATGTACTTAGTTACTTTGCACCACTGGTCCCCAGTTGATTAGCTTAAAGGAGTAGTTCACCCAAAAAACGCGCGTTGTGAGCTTGTAGATCTGCTATTTTCACAATGTTTATCTGTGGAATCGAGTCAAGCTAAATGTAATGCCTCAACTTCTACAATTTCAAGTGCTTGCCAGGATGGGGGGTCCCCAGTTCAAATATGATTATTTTGGGGGGTCCCCAGTTCGAATATGATTATTTTGGGGGTCCCCAGTTTGAATATGATTATTTTGGGGGTCCCCAGTTCGAATATGATTATTTTAGGGGTCCCCAGTTCAAATATGATTATTGCTACCTTTATTTACAGTAAGTAAAAATAAAAAGCAATCTTCTTCCACCAGTGTTTAGAGTACAGGACAGTGTTATTGTTTTACGTGTTATTATTATTATTTATTTATTTTAAATTATTATTATTTTTATTAATATTATTAATATTAATATTATTATTATTAATATTAATATTATCTGAAAGTTTGGTTTTGTCTTGGGGGGCGGGGCAAGATGCAGGCTTTAGTCGCAGGAGTTTTTCTTGGCCTTACGTGATTGGTCGAGAGATAAGTGACTGGGCCCTATCCGATTGGCCATGGCTCGCCTCGATGCCGCCTGATTGGCACGACGCCACTGCCACTCAGACGGGAGCTGATCTGATTGGCCAGCCAGAGGGGTTGTGGGCGGGACTTAATTGGAAACAAAGGCAACTGTGGATTCCAGACGCAGTGGTGGAAAAAGTACTCAAATGTTTTACTTAAGTAAAAGTATCAATACTGCAATGTAGAAATGTTGTTACAAGTAAAAGTATCAATACTGCTATATAGAAATACTCCGTTATAAGTAAAAGTATCAATACTGCAAAGTAGAAATACTGTAAGAAAAAGTATTGGCATCAAAATGTACTTAAAGTACCAAAAGTAAAAGTACTTATTATGCAGAATGTCCCTTTTCAAGTTTACAAATGTATAAAAGTCGTTTGCAGAGCAGATCTACAAGCTCACAACGGGTTGCATCATGGTGACATGTTGTGAGCTTGTAGATCTGCTATTTTCAAATGGCTGAAATGTATACAGGCCAGGGCTGAAGTGGTTAATGTGTGTTTTGTAATATTTGCCTTTGAGATGTAGTGGAGTAGAAGTAAAAGTACTGAAAATGGAAAACACTTCAGTAAAGTAAAAAATGAGTAAATGTACTTTGTTACTTTCCACCACGGATAATAACTAGATGAATTATGATTTTATTATCAACAATATGAAATGTGCCTTATTTTATATATATATATATATATATATATATATATATATATATATATATATATATACACCCAAGTGGAGGCACGCATTGCTGCTTGTCTGGCTGACATCCCGGAGTGGATGTCGACAAACCACCTGAAGCTCAACCTGGACAAGACCGAGCTGATGTTCCTCCCGGGGAAGGGCTGTCCGCACCGAGACATGGCCATCACCATTGATAATGCTGTGGTGACCTCAACTCGGACTGCGAAGAATCTGGGTGTGACCCTGGACGATCAACTGTCGTTCTCGGCAAACATTGCATCGGTGACACGGTCCTGCAGATTCCTCCTCTAGGAGGATTCGTCCCTTCCTTTGGCTTAGTCCCTTCCTAGTCACTGATGTCAGGACAGCAGAGTCACTGATGTCAGGACAGCAGAGTCACTGATGTCAGGACAGCAGAGTCACTGATGTCAGGACAGCAGAGTCACTGCCCATCTTTCGCCGCAGGCTGAAAACCCACCTCTTCAGGAAACACTACCCTTCCTCTTTGCCTGGCCTACTTGTTGTTAACTAGTTGTACGAACGCTTGTTTTATTGTTGGATTGTTTTATTGGATTGTTTTATTTAGTCAATACAATTATTTGTTTTAGCTCCTGCTCATTTGATTTAGCTATTTTGTCTCATCTGTTTATGAAAGTAGGTAGCTGATATATTGCACTTTTACCGTAGCATTACAGTATATTGTCATTTTGATTAGAATAATTAATGTCAAATTATGATTAATTTGCTTCCATTGAAATAATTATGTGAATAATTAATCATAAAAATACATATTGAATTCATTTGAACTCTCTTTATAAACTGTACAAAGGTTTACAAATGGAACCAAATGGACCCTTACAGGTCGGGTCCATTTGGTTCCATTTCTACACTCTCAGATTAGTTAAACCCTCAGGATTTTAATCTGTGTGTGTGTGTGTGTGTGTGTGTGTGTGTGTGTGTGTGTGTGTGTGTGTGTGTGTGCGTGTGCGTGTGCGTGTGCGTGTGTGTGTGTGTGTGTGTGTATGTGCGTGCGTGTGTGTGTGTGCCTTTGTCTCCACCAGCGTTGCCATGTTTGCTTATTATAAGCGATCTTGGCCTTGTTTGTGGGTTGCTGGCATCTGGCCTTTTTAGTTGTTTCTAAAGTGTAGTTGCTTTGATTTGTTCCTTAAAGTCGTTTAAACCAGTGGTTCTCAAACATTTGTTTTCATGTCATGGAAAGGACCCCCAAATTAAGATGCATTTGTCCACAGAATCTGAAAATATACCAGAGTTGTGTTGGATTATTATTACAAAACATACATTAACCGCTTAAGCCCTATATGCATTTCGGCCATTTGAAAATAGCTGATCTACAAGCTCTCAATGCGTCGCGATGCGACACATTGAGAGCTTGTAGATCGGCTATTTTTTGCACATTTTACACCTTTGAAAACTTGTTGAATGGGACATTTTCTGCATAATGAGTACTTTGTACTTTTGGTACCTTAAGTACATTTTGATACCAATATTACCTGTAACAGAGTGTTTCTACATTGCAGCCTTGATACTTTTACTTAAAGTAAAACATTTGAGTACTTTTTCGGGGGGGGGGGGGGGGGTTAGGGTTGGGGCTTAGTTTTCATAAGCCAAGGGCTTTCTTGGTTTTTTTTTAAATGTATTTCCTATTAGCTGACCTCGTATTAAACTGTACTCTCATGTGCTTCTGCAAACTGCAAACTTAAATAAAGTATTTAATCAACAAAAAAAGAAAAAGACCTGCTTTTTGCCTGTTTCTCTCCCAGCGTCTGGCAACACAACAACGCCGGACTCCGCCCCGCCCCCTCCCTTCATTCCAAGCCCCGCCCACTCGCTGCATTCCAAGCCGTCTAGCTTCTCGCAGGGAAAAAAAAGGAAAAAGAAAAACTTCTTCTCCACTCGAACCTTGGACCGAGGAGGAGAGATCTACAAGACCACAGGCAGACAGACAGACAGACAGACAGACAGACAGGCAGACAGGCAGACAGACAGACACAACAGGCGTAATTTTGCGTTTTAAAAAAAGGATCGAAAACAGAAACATCTGCGTCGTCGCTTCAGAGTAAAGTTTGGAGCAGAACTTTAATTTTTCCTCTCTCTCTCTCTCTCTCTCTCTCTCTCTCTCTCTCTCTCTCCTCTCTCTCTCTCTCTCTCTCTCTCTGTCTCTCTCTCTGTTCAAAAGAAGAACTGTTCCCATGGATCACATTCTGATCATATTCATATCTTCTCTATGGATCATACTCATATCTGACACATAAAAGCTGATACATAGTATCCATGGAACATACCCGTGTGGGGGATATGCGCACATGATCTGGCAACCCTGGAGGCAGTTCATAAAGTATCTTTTTTTGCCTCGGAGACACTTTGTATCCGTTTGGGTGTTTTTTTTTTTTTGGCAACTAAAGCATCGCTCGTTGAGTTTTCACTGTCTGGAGGAACTGTGTTTGTTGCTGTTTTTCTTTAAAGCCATAATCCGGTGGAAGATTTTTTTTTTTTGGGGGGGAAGAACTTGGAGATCAGTTTATTTTGGACTTTTAAAGGATGGAGATCCTGGACAACACTGAGAGCTTCCTTCACTGGGACAGAAACCTGAGTGAGCTGTCTGAGTGTGGAGAGCATGATGTCCTCTACAGTACAGTAAGATATGATTATTATTATTATTATGATTATTAATATTATTATTATTATTATATATAACTGTCTGAGTGTGGAGAGCATGATGTCCTCTACAGTACAGTAAGATATGATTATTATTATTATTATGATTATTAATATTATTATTATTATTATATATAACTGTCTGAGTGTGGAGAGCATGATGTCCTCTACAGTACAGTAAGATATGATTATTATTATGATTATTATTATTATTATTATTATTATATATAACTGTCTGAGTGTGGAGAGCATGATGTCCTCTACAGTACAGTAAGATATGATGATTATTATTATTATTATTATTATTATTATTATTATTATTATTATTATTACCCATAACTGTCTGAGTGTGGAGAGCATGATGTCCTCTACAGTACAGTAAGATATGATTATTATTATGATTATTATTATTATTATTATATATAACTGTCTGAGTGTGGAGAGCATGATGTCCTCTACAGTACAGTAAGATATGATTATTATTATTATTATTATTATTATTATTATTATTATTATTATTATTATATTATAGAAGTTCTAAAAGCACACAAAGTAACTAGTATTGTAATTGAGTAAAAAGTACAATACTTGTCTCTGAGATGCAGTGGAGTAAAAGTAAAAATTTGGAAGTACTCCAGTAAAGTAAAAGTACAGTACTTGAGTAAATGTACTTAGTTACTTTACGCCACTGTCAATATAGTATATAAACAAGCCCAAAAAAAAACATTAAGTTATTGATCTGGGATCAAATGGCTATTCAAAAATAGCAGATCTACAAGCTCATAGCGTGGCACCGAGTGCTGCGCTATGAGCTTGTAGATCTGCTATTTTTTTGAAAAATCATGAAAATGTTTCCAAATCTTTTAATAAATATATATATTTTTTAAAGCATTTTAAAAACATTTTTGACTCAAATCTTTGCTTCTGGGGGATTCTACAAATGTCTCTAAATCATCACAGTTTTTTTTTAAACAAAATAAACTTATGTTAATATAATATCAGTGGTTCTTGAACCCTTTTCATGTCAAGGACCCCCAAAATTACATGTATTTGTCCGCGGACCCCCATCTTACAATATGTTGTTCCAGGGACCCCCATCTTACAATATGTTGTTCCAGGGACCCCCATCTTACAATATGTTGTTCCAGGGACCCCTCCCCCATCTTACAATATGTTGTTCCAGGGACCGCCATCTTACAATATGTTGTTCCAGGGACCCCCTAGAAGCAAAGATTTGACTTAAAAATGTTTGCTTTAAAAAAAAACATATTCAATGATTTGCACACATTTTCATGACTTTTCAAAAAATATGCAGATCTACAAGCTCATATGAGCTCATATGAGCTTGTAGATCTGCATATTTTTGAAAAGCCAAAGAATAAAATAATGGTTAAAGAGGTTACACAGATGTGTTCCCGGTCTTAAAGGGTTAAGAGTGTGGTGTGTGTGTGTGTGTGTGTGTGTGTGTGTGTGTGTGTGTGTGTGTGTGTGTGTGTGTGTGTGTGTGTGTGTGTGTGTGTGTGTGTGTGTGTGTGTGTGTGTGCGCCCTCCCTCCCCTTGCCCAGCTCTCCACTCTGAGGTTGAGCCTTGAGGTCCCACAATACAAACACTTTAAAGTTGTAGAAAAATCATGTTTTAATATTTAAATTATTTGTGAAATATTCATCAAACAGATGATTGACTGCTTAAAGGACGTGTGTGTGTGTGTGTGTGTGTGTGTGTGTGTGTGTGTGTGTGTGTGTGTGTGTGTGTGTGTGTGTGTGTGTGTGTGTGTGTGTGTGTGTGTGTGTGTGTGTGTGTGTGTGTGTGTGTGTGTGAGAGTGAGAGGGGGAATCCAGCTGGCTTTCAGGATGGGAATCAGACACTGTTGCCCTACTGAGAAAACACACACACACACACACACACACACACACACACACACACACACACACACACACACACACACACACACACACACACACACACACACACACAGACAGGCGAGGACTTGTGTTGTGAGAGAGTTTGGAAGCCTTGTCTTAAAGGTGCAGTACGTGATTTATTTCACATCTTTAAACAGCTCTATATTGTGATAGTAATCACTGCTCTCTTTGTAACCACCGGCTCTTTAATACATCGGGATTCCAATTTCATCCAATCAGGAGAGAGAGAACTCAGTCAGGATACAGATTAAACGAGTGAAACTGGAAGTGATGACACAGATAGATGAGCAGACAACATTGGACGTGGAACGCTATACATTTGAAGCTGATGAATGGGTACTTTCTCCTGATTGGCTGAAATTGACAATCAATTGGATCCATATAGGAGAGTTTAGCTTGCTTGGTATAAACTTTTGATTGTTGACAGACAGCAGTATCTAGATGTTTTACATTCACTTTGGATGAAACCTTTGGACAAATTGCGACAGCAATCAATTGAAATGTACTCACCGAAGTCCTGACGTTACTGCCAGTAGAGGGCGCTTTTCCGCAGGTTCGTGGCTTTACCTTTTGTGTTGATATCCTCATTGGGGAATCTTAGATCGCTTCATATAAGAACTGTGTTCCAAACATAAACACACCACCCTGGAGATTTGACTCATATGGATATGAAGCATCGACTGAAGGTGTAAATGTACACATTTACCCAAAGAGTAACACAATATAAACACTAGAAACGAGTCAAACGACCCAAAGACTACATTTCCCATGAACGCGGCTGCTGTAGGGACAGTGATTTCAGACCCGGAAGTAGTAGTTCTTAAGACTTTTTAAGGCAGAATTAATTCAATTTTCGCCAGAAACAGGCTGTATCAAATATGAATGAATATCATAAACGATGCAGAGCCACCCCCCTGACAAAAAGGCCAGGGTGGTGTGTTTATGTTTGGAACACAGTTCTTATATGACGTGATCTAAGATTCCCAAATGGGGATTTCAACACGAAAAATAAAGTCACAAACCCTCTATAAAGGTAGTTTCTCTGTTCAGATGTTCAGTGTTTCAATAGAGACACACGAGGACTACAAATTCACGCCCACTTTTGAGACGGCGCCGCTACTCGAGGCCCGTTAGAACGATGTGCTGCAGCTGTCAATGCATTCCCTATGAGAGGAATATGAGAGTTAGCCAGCGGTGGAAAAAGTACTCAAATTCTTTACTTAAGTAAAAGTACCAATACTGCAATATAAAAATACTCTGTTAGGGCGCGCTCTCACCAAAAGTTGGCTGGCCGCTGTTAAACGCAGGTTGTGCGCGGCCACAGTTTTTTGCAGCCAGCGGATTCTAAAAAAACGCTGTGACGCACCTGTCACTCACATTCAAGACCGTCCCCGTAGCCCGCACCGCCTTCTGCCTTGACGTTGCCAGGCAACCACTGACGCACATCAGCTTCTGTCTTTGCACTTTCACACTTGGGGTTCGTACATCTACATACACATTCAGATTTAAAATATAAAGTACTTACCCCATGGCCACGGATGTTACAATCATGTACGGGCCCTCATAAGTATCCGTATCTTCCGTATTGTTCAATAAAAAGCATTTTAATCCAATCAGTGGTCATTTTCTCCGTATGCTTTCAACTGCGCGACCCCTAGCGGTTGAGAGGTGTATTGCACTTTTGGTACATTATAACTCTATGGGAAAATGGCCACCAATCGGATTAAAATGCTTTTTATTGAACAATACGGCAGATACGGGTACTTCTGAGTTTGCGACCGCACTGACTTGTAACCAGGCCAGTTCTTTAATGTCAGTCATATGGAACTCTTTCATGGTCAAATCATAAAGTACTGGGTGAGATGCAACAGCTACAACCAGCTGGTCCACTGAGAGCACCATGTTGCTTCCTGAGTCTTGGGACGGTCCGCCTTCGACTCACCCTATACACAAATCCACAGAGCGCTGCCCTGCGCGCAGCCATTGCTGCGGTGTCAACGCTCCGCGGACGCGACACCGCAGCAATGGCCGCCTACAGGCAGCTACAGGCAGCGCGCCTGTGGATTCGTCTATTGGACAGAGGGGGAAAATCAGCTCCTGCCTCCAGCAGTTTTATGCTTCTTCATGTAGAGCGGATAAACACAAGGTCTGCGCGACAAGCGGAAAAATCTGCTCTTGCGTGAATCCACGCATTTGCATTGACAAAGCATTGGCAGATTCTGCCCCAGAGGTAAAATAAAAGTGCGGTGAGAGCGCGCCCTTACAAGTAAAAGTCCAGAATTAAAAAATTACTTGAGTAAAAGTACAAAAGTATTGGCATCAAAATGTACTTAAAGTACCAAAAGTAAAAGTACTAAATATTTGAAAATAGCAGATCTACAAGCTCACAACGCGTTGTGAGCTTGTAGATCGGCTATTTTCAAATAGCCTAGGTATAAAATAGGTTTAAAGTGGTTAATGTATGTTTCATTATATCATAATTTATATCTGAAAAGTAACTAGTAACTAAAGTTTTCAAGTATGTGGAGCAAAAGTACAATATTTGCCTCTGAGATGTAGTGGAGTAGAAGTAAAAGTATTGGGAATTGGAAATACTCAAGTAAAGTACAAATACCTCAAAATTGTACTTAAGTGCAGTACTTAAGTAAATATACTTAGTTACTTTCCACCACTGGAGTTAGCCTACTTTTAAAAATGATCCTACATGAACAGGAGACGATATAGAGTTGAATAAAAACATGTTTCCAAACTTATAGAGTGTCTTTATCAACATACCTTCTTGTTTCCTCAATAGTTGATGTGTTTCACATTTAATTTGCCACTTGAATGTGTTAGCCATAATGTTAACACAGCAGAGGGTAGACTGCAGCCAGACACAGTGACATCACTGTCTTTACGAGCGCCCACTTTGAAGCGGGGAATTCTCATCCCAATCCCGACCGACTTTATTCTGTTGTTCATATTTCTATATTTTGGAATATATATATATATATATATATATATATATATATATTCTACATTTTACACATGGAACCACATTTGGTTCCATGTGTACACTCTCAGAGTTACAAATTGATAAATGAAACACTGAAGTTTTTTTTTTTACTTTACCAAACTACCAAAGAATGCTCTGTGACTGCAGCGAAGGCCTGGGGATATGGTCACACACACACACACACACACACACACACACACACACACACACACACACACACACACACACACACACACACACACACAGAGAGCTATATAAGGCGGAGTTGTGTCGTAGAATGAGTGGGCTCAGTGTTCGCCAAGCGCTATGAAGAATATCTATATTTAGTCGAACATTTAGTCCGAATAGTGGAGCTATTCACGTGTGTGTGTGTGTGTGTGTGTGTGTGTGTGTGTGTGTGTGTGTGTGTGTGTGTGTGTGTGTGTGTGTGTGTGTGTGTGTGTGTGTGTGTGTGTGTGTGTGTGTGTGTGTGTGTGTGTGTGTGTGTGTGTGTGTGTGTGTGTTTTGAAAAAACCTCTGTTTCTATATCAGTGGTTCTCAAACTGTATCATGTCAAGGACCCCCATAATGAATATGTATTTGGCTGCGGACCCCCATCTCAAAATATGTTGATCCAGGGACCCCCCAGAAGCACACATTTGAGTTACAAATGTTCGCTTTAATAATATATATATTCAAAGATTTGCACAAATGTTCACTATTTTCTCATCTGCTATTTTTTTGAAAAGCCAAAAGTGTAAAATAATGCTTTTTAGCTCAAATCTAAAAATCACACAGATGTTTGTCCTGGTCTTAAAGGGCCAGAACAGGGACACTCACACGGCGGACATTTTTTGTAGATACAAAAGTTACGGATTGCACCTTTACAGATCACTGTAAATGCCACACATTCCTCTGGGATCAACCTTTTCATGTTGACTGACATGCGTACATCTGGAAAGGTCAGCCTGTGTGTGTGTGTGTGTGTGTGTGTGTGTGTGTGTGTGTGTGTGTGTGTGTGTGTGTGTGTGTGTGTGTGTGTGTGTGTGTGTGTGTGTGTGTGTGTGTGTGTGTGTGTGTGTGTGTGTGTGTGTGTGTGTGCGTGCAGTGGTGGAAAGTAAAGTACATTTACTCAATTACTGTAGTTAAGTAACATTTTGAGGTATTTTTTACTTTACTGGAGTATTTCCAATTGTCTATACTTTTACTTCTACTCCACTACATCTCAGAGGCAAATATTGTACTTTTACTCCACTACAATTATGTGAACATTGTAGTTACTTTGCAGATATAAATGATTATATTATAAAACATACATTAACCACTTTAGCCTTATTTTATACATAGGCTATTTGAAAATAGCAGATCTACAAGCTCACAACTGCGACGCGTTGTGAGCTTGTAGATCTGCTATTTTCAAACATTTTAGTTATTTTACGTTTGGTACTTTAAGTATATTTTGATGCCAATACTTTTGTACTTTTACTCAAGTAACATTGTGTGTGTGTGTGTGTGTGTGTGTGTGTGTGTGTGTGTGTGTGTGTGTATTTGTGTGTGTGTGTGTGTGTGTGTGTGTGTGTGTGTGTGTGTGTGTGTGTGTGTGTGTGTGTGTGTGTGTGTGTGTGTGTGTGTGTGTGTGTGTGTGTGTGTGTGTGTGTGTGCCTGTGCCTGTGTGTGTGTGCCTGCAGCACTGAACACAGTGTGTTCATATACAGAACAGGTCTGAACAGCGTTCCATGGTTTAAAGTTCACCTTCACAAAGAGGATTAAGATCTTTGGCCTGGAAGTTCTCTCTGATCCACGTTTCACGCTCTAGTCCACCTATAGGCCTCCGTCTAGACCATGCATGGGCAACGGGTGGCCCGGGGGCCACATGCGGCCCCCACCTTCACTTAACGCGGCCCACAGGTTAATATCAGAATAGTGATTATATTATTGATTTCAGCTGTTATGATTCTAAACATGCAAACATGACCCGCTTTAATTACTTCAGTCTATATTAGTAGCTTAATGACTAGTATTAACATTCTATTGTCTTTCTTATGTCCAATGTATTTGTATTTAAGTTCATAAAGTTAACATAAGTATAACTAAATGCATTTGAAATTAAATCAAAATGTAACATTTCAGGATTCCAATTACAAAATAGCAAAAATAGCAGATCTACAAGCTCAAAA
>NC_137625.1:973031-983031 GCF_963280865.1 Gymnoscopelus braueri | reverse complement strand
ATGGGGTCAGACTATTCCACACCTGGGTGGCAGTGCTGTAGAAGGAGAATTTACCCATGTTTGTTTTATGGGTGCGAGTAAAAGTCCTCTTACTTTATAGCAGAGTATTTCTGCATTACAGTATTGATACTTTTACTTAAGTAAAACATTTGAGTGCTTTTTCCACCACTGCTCTCGTCTAACCTCAGTCTCTCTCTCTCTCTCTCTCTCTCTCTCTCTCTCTCTCTCTCTCTCTCTCTCTCTCTCTCTCTCTCTCTCCTCAGCACTTCTCGGAGCTCCTGGACGATCTCTCCCAGGATGCATTGCTGGGCCAGCTGCTGAGCGACCCCTTCCTGTCCGGTGGAGGAGGAAGAGGAGGAGGAGGAAGAGGAGGAGGGGCGCGGGGGGGCGTGGAGGCCATGGAGGAGGAAGAGGAGGGGGAGGAGGAGGAGTCCGCCCTGCCCCCCCACATCACGGCGGAACACAGCTACTCCCTGTGTGGAGACAGCCGGCCCCAGTCCCCCCTGTCCCACCTCAACGCAGAGTCCCCCCTGTCCCACCTCAACGCAGAGCAGGGCAGCGACGCAGGTGAGAGAGCGCCCAGCCAATAGGAACACAGAGGGGGCGGGGCTTAACTATTACAGCCTGTCCCTAGTGGTCGTCTGAAGTGCACCTAGCAAGTTTTGTAGGTTTTCGATGCTGGGAACTGGAGTTATGGCTGTTTAAAGCCCAACCAATAGGAACACATAGGGGGCGGCGGGGCTTAAGCAATAACAGCCTGTCCCTATTGGCCGTGTAAATGCACCTACGAAGTTTCGTGGGTTTTCGATGCTGGGAACTGGAGTTATGGCTGTTTTAAAGCCCAGCCAATAGGAACACAGAGGGGTCAAATGTAGGAGTGGTTTGAACCACTCAAAAACAAGACAAAACAAACTTGACAAAATAAACGAAACAAAAACTAAAACTCTCCTGAAACTGTCCGCTCCACCCCCCCCCCCACCTGAACACCCACAACATAACAGATTCATGCATTAATGTACCCATGTACATTCATTTAGATAAGGGCACTTTATACACGAATCCACGGAGCGCTGCCCTGCGCGCAGCCATTGCTGCGGTGTCAACGCTCCGTGGACGCGACACCGCAGCAATGGCCGCCTACAGGCAGCTACAGGCAGCGCGCCTGTGGATTCGTCTATATGTAAAGCTAAATGAGTCAAAACAAGAGTAGCAACTATAGCAGCTACATACTGTACATGTACATGTGGTAACATGTACATGTACATGTGGTAACATGTACATGTACATGTGGTAACATGCATTGTTACCAAGGGCCCAGCTTCCTGCTTTGAAATGGACTCCAATAAGGAAGTGAGTTCAAGTGACAGTTCATATGAATGGTCTGTAAGTCCTGTTGTTTTACCCCTGCTGGTGACAGAAAGAATTGATCTCAATGTAAGCGGATGGGTTTTTGACAAACTTTAGACTATATTTTCTTACCTTAATAAAAATGGTCATAAACACTATATGCTTCCAGTCGCTAGTTTAAAGTCTCCTTTCAATCATCATGATATGAGTTTTGGTAAACTATGGTCCCATTTATTTTAAAATTGACGATAAAGTAGGCTATGCTCCAGGAGGGGCGGGATGATTTGATTGACAAGCTACACAACCAATGGCATTCATTCCCCGCCCCCGCTCTTGATTGACAAGCTACCCAACCAATACTGTTGTGGTTGCATTGTGCAGGACATGACGCCATATAGAAAGAGGGCGGATTTGAAATTCCTGAACAATGGGCTTCATTTGTACGGTCTGTAGAAACCAATGGCGTCGCTTCGTCCATTCTTTTCATACAGTCTATGGTTGTTACCCATGCCAATACACACAATACAAACACACACACATGCATCTGGGACATTACATTGCAGTGTATTCCCTATAATTCACAGGACGGATCATAGAGGACAGAGAAAACAATCAGAAGCATTTAGAAGCAGGATCAGGTTATGTGAGGATGAGTAAGGATAGATGCTTTAAAGATATTGAAGGGGTTAATAGATCTAATGTAGGGGCAGTGTTGCCAGATTCTGTGAGAGAAACAAGCAACCAGGTCTAGGAAAACCAGCCCCAAAGAAGCGACTATGGGCCACATGAGCACTTTAACATATACATCGGCTATTTGAAAATAGCAGATCTACAAGCTCACAACGCGTCGCGTTGTGAGCTTGTAGATCTGCTATTTTCAAATAAAATCTTGCAGGGAAATCATAATGAGCAGATCTGGCAACCCTGGGTAGGGGTGATGCAACTTTGATGATGCAGAGGGCCACTATATATTTACACACTCACTCCAGAGGAGCCACGTTGTATATTACTGTGGGGCCATTCTGCGTCACACAGAAGTAGCACAAATAGCAGATCTACAAGCTCAAAACGCGTCGCACCGCGAGCTTGTAGATCTGCCATGTTTTGCTATTTTTTTTATTGGAATCGTGAGAAGTAGCAATTTTATTTAAATTCGAATGCATTGAGTTATACTTATGTTAAAGGTAGGGTAAGGGATTTACTTTGGTTAAAGTAAGTGTTAAATAGCTCTATATTGTGATAGTAATCATTGCTATAGAGTGTTTGTTCAGTAAAAGGAGTCTCCATGTCTCTCCAGCTCTTTATTAAACAGAAAAGGCATTTGCAGTGCTCTCTCCTGATTGGCTTAAATGTTGTCACCTACCTGCAAATGTACATATATTCTGTTTACTAAAGAGCTGGAGAGACCCCTGTGACCGAAGTAGCGGGGGCTGGGGGGGGGGAGGGGCGGGGGGCCGGGGGGGCGGGCAGTCAGCGCACAGAAGTCAAGGCACAGACGGCTGTGTTGTTGACGGACAACGGATGCACGATTATGAGAAACGACACAAATAAAACCTGGCGAAACAGTTGCGTGCATTATAGCACAAGATGAGGATAAAGGAAACATTCAGTCTAAATGTACAGTTTGCTAATTCACAACTACTACTAAGCTACTACTTTTGTATTTGAAACTTTACATTTCTCTAAATATTATAAACTTTCACGACAGCCTAAGTACAAATACCATTTATGAAAAGGCTACTATAGGCTACAGTGAAGTAGGACTGAATGACTGAAACGTTTTTTATTTTTACTCTCTTTGGAGGCAGCTTAGTGTGAGGGTGGTGCAACTGCGCCACAGTGGCACCACCTCACACTAAGTTCAAACTTAGCCTAGTTATAGAGTACAGAAGTCCTGACGTCACTCGTTCATCCCCAGGTTCGTAAAGTAATTTCTCTATGGAGAATAACATTGGGTCATCTTAGAATCGTCTCGTATAAGAATTGTGGTAACAAACTGTCTCGGCGATATTGTCAGGGAGGAGGTTCTGTATGGTTTATGATAGTCGGTCAGTCATATCTGATACAGTCTGTTTCTGGCGAAAATTTAACTAATTCGGCGGAAGTAACATTAGCGTTTTCTCACCGTCAGTTGATGCTTCATATCCATAAGAGTCAAACCGCCGGGATCATTTGTTTATTTTTGGAACACAGTTCTTATTTGACGTGATATTAAACACGTCTATGGGGATTCAGAACGGTGGGGGGGGGGGGAAACCGCGAACCAGGTAGACAAACCTAGGATGTGTAAATGACGTCAGACTTCGGTGCTCTATAGCTTAAATGGCTTTAAATGGCTTTCAAAAAAGCCATTTAAGCTATAACTTTTTAACTTTTAACCAGCGCATCTCAGCCAGAGCATCTCAGCCCCCCCTCCCCCCCCCCCCCCCGCTACTGTGAAGCCATAGGAAAACGCTGTTCGCCTCAGAGCTCACTGGAAGTTTAAACCAATCAGAATCATTGTTATTGTGTCTCCAGGGGAGTCGGAGCTCACTGGAAGTTTAAACCAATCAGAATCATTGTTATTGTGTCCTCAGGGGAGTCAGAGCTCACTGGAAGTTTAAACCAATCAGAATCATTGTTATTGTTATTGTGTCCTCAGGGGAGTCAGAGCTCACTGGAAGTTTAAACCAATCAGAATCATTGTTATTGTGTCCTCAGGGGAGTCAGAGCTCAGTGGAAGTTTAAACCAATCAGAATCATTGTTATTGTGTCCTCAGGGGAGTCGGAGCTCACTGGAAGTTTAAACCAATCAGAATCATTGTTATTGTGTCCTCAGGGGAGTCAGAGCTCACTGGAAGTTTAAACCAATCAGAATCATTGTTATTGTTATTGTGTCCTCAGGGGAGTCAGAGCTCACTGGAAGTTTAAACCAATCAGAATCATTGTTATTGTGTCCTCAGGGGAGTCAGAGCTCAGTGGAAGTTTAAACCAATCAGAATCATTGTTATTGTGTCCTCAGGGGAGTCGGAGCTCACTGGAAGTTTAAACCAATCAGAATCATTGTTATTGTGTCCTCAGGGGAGTCAGAGCTCACTGGAAGTTTAAACCAATCAGAATCATTGTTATTGTGTCCTCAGGGGAGTCAGAGCTCACTGGAAGTTTAAACCAATCAGAATCATTGTTATTGTGTCCTCAGGGGAGTCAGAGCTCAGTGATGTCACAGACTGGACCATGGAGGAGCAGGAGGAGGAGAGCATGGAGACCCTGCTGTGTGAGTCTCCTTCCCTGCTCCTCCCCACCCTCTCTCTGTCCCTGGACCCTCCTCCTGCTCCTGCTGCCGGGCCCCCCACCCCCACCACCCCCGATGCCGTGGACCCCCTCCAGGCCCCCCCCCCACAGACCCCCTCCAGCCACAACCAGGCCAAGAGCATCAAGGTGAGATATTAGCAGTGGTGCTTCAGGGGAAAAGTACTCAAATGATTTTTTACTTAAAGGGATATTTCACTTTCACATAAAATAAACATTAAAAATATATATAAAAAAAAATGAAAGAAGTTATGGCAAAATAAAGGCCCCCTCACACATTAGTAGGACACTCTAATGCGTGAGGGGCCATGAATTTTCCATTACTTTTTTCATTTATTTTTAATATATTTTTTAAATTTTTCCCCGGCCCTAAAGTGAAGTATCCCTTTAACACATTAAGACCTGAGGCGATTCTTAAAAATGTTTTCTAAATCCTAACAGTTTTTTGAAAAAAAATAAAAAAATATTTTTTCACGATTTTTCAAAAATAGTAGATCTACAAGCTCATAGCGCGGCACTCGGTGCCGCGCTATGAGCTTGTATATCTGCTATTTTTGAATAGCCTAAAGACATCTAAAAGTGACACAGATGCGTTCCAGGTATTAATGGGTTAAAATAGGGTACGTTCAGTGCCTGCATATCTTCCATCCACTTACGTTGATACGTTTCGTGCTGTAGAAGCCCCGACGCGGGCGTGCATGTAAACAAAGCGTGCGTGTGAGACGGCGGAGGGTCCCGACTAACGCCTGGAACAATAATATTTCTAACGCGATCCTCCGTTGCAGAGTGATCGCCGATGGAAAAACGTCTCATTTCCACCACGTTAAAAAGAGATATTAAGCTTTTAGTCAAGGAGTTAACATTGGAGTGGACGACCGGAAGCATTTTTGACATGGATCCACATCCGGCCTCTCCTTCTTAGAGACTCCTTGGATGATCCCAAAGTTTCGTTGGAGCGCCGCGTGGGAAAAATATATTTAAAAAAAAAAGTGCCAAAAACGGTCCGGACCATTTTTGGCACACAATGTGTTAAGTAAAAGTATCAATACTGCATCGTAGAAGTACACTCCGTTGCAAGTAAATGTCTGGAATTAAAAAATTCACTTGAGTAAAAGTACAAAGTACCAAAAGTAAAAGTACAAAAATGTTTTCAAATAGCAGATCTACAAGCTCACAACGAGCTTGTAGATCTGCTGTTTTCAAATAGCCTAGGTATAAAGTTGGGCTAAAGTGGTTAATGTATGTTTCATAATATAATGATTTATATCTGCAAAGTAACTGTCCCTAGTGGTCAAATAATTGTTTAAATAAAATTGTTAAAGAGAGCAAATACTTGTAGTGGAGTAAAAATATCATATTTTCCTCTGAGATGTAGTGGAGTAGAAGTAAAAGTACTGAAAATTGCAAATACTCCGGTAAAGTAATAGTACCTCAACATTGTACTTAAGTACAGTACTTGAGTAAATGTACTTAGTTACTTTACACCAGTGGATATTAGACCTGAGGCCAGAGAGAGTCAGCGCGCTGAAGTCAAGGCACAGACGGCTGTGTTGTTGACGGACAACGGATGCACGATTATGAGAAACAACACAAATGCAACCTGGTGAAACAGGTTGCATTAGATAAAGGAAACATTCAGTCTACATTTTTTAAAAATTTAAAATTATTTTAATAGTTTATAAAGCTCTAAATGGTCTGGCACCTTCCTACCTCTCTGACTGCCTAGAGAGATATGTTCCAAACCGGGCCCTCAGGTCTTCAAGTGCTGACCTGCTCGAGGTGCCTACAATGACATATAAAACATACGGTGAAGCAGCATTCTGCTTTTACGGACCGACAGTGTGGAATAAACTCCCATTACACCTAAGACAGGCAGCCTCTGTCGATAGCTTTAAAGCACAGCTCAAGACCTATTACTTCACTCTTGCTTTTAGCTGATTCTCTGGTTGATTTTTAATTCCTCACTGTATTGCCTATTTTAATGTTGTTTTATGCCTTTGCTTTTATTTTATTTTATTTTATTTTTGTTTGCTTTATTGTTAAATTGGTTGTAACTGTAATTGTATTCTTGCTCTGTAAAGCACTTTGAGCTGCATTTCATGTCATGAAAGGTGCTATACAAATAAAGTTTATTATTATTATTATTATTAAATGTCCAGTTTGATCATTCACAACTAAATAAAAAAGGCTACTATAGGCTACAGTGAAGTCATTATTCAGTCCGACCTCACTGTAGCCCAGGGGTCTTCAACAGGGGGTCGGGGACCCCGAGGGGGTCCTCAGAGTTGCTACAGGGGGGCCACAAAAACTCTGTGTGATAGGATTTTTCTTTTTACCTTAACCGTTTGAACCCTAGCATCCCTTTTCTGAGGAGAACTTTAGCCCAAAATAGCAGATTTACAAGCATGTAGATCGGCTATTTTTGGCAAAGAGGTTTAGGTGTAGAGGGAAAAAAGAGCAGACAGAGAAAACGTTGAAGACCCCTGCTGTAGCCTATAGTAGCCTGGCTGTCCTGAAAGTTTATCATATTTAGAGAAATGTAAAGTTTGAAATACAAAAGTAGTAGTTTCCCTAGTAGTAGTTGTGAATGATCAAACTGGACATTTAGACTGAATGTTTCCTTTATCTAATGCAACCTGTTTCACCAGGTTTTATTTGTGGTGTTTCTCATAATCGTGCATCCGTTGTCCGTCAACAACACAGCCGTCTGTGCCTTGACTTCAGCGCGCTGACTCTCTTCGTTTGTTGATGAAGACACACACACACACACACACACACACACACACACACACACACACACACACACACACTCCATTTACAGACTCTGAATTGTACCACGTAGGTGTAACCTCACATCATAGGATGTCATGTGTGTCTGTCTAACCTCTCTCTCTCTCTCTCTCTCTCTCTCTCTCTCTCTCTCTCTCTCTCTCTCTCTCTCTCAGATCAAACAGGAAGTGGTTCCTCAGATCAAACTGGAGCCTCATGAAGTCGACCAGTTCCTCAACCTGTCCCCCAAAGGTCAGAGGTCAAACCTATATCACTACCTGTCTGTCTGTCTGTCTGTCTGTCTGTCTGTCTGTCTGTCTGTCTGTCTGTCTGCCTGTAAATAACATGCAGTATTGCTTTACTGGAGTATTACCAATTTTCAGTACTTTTACTTCTACTCCACTACATCTCAGAGGCAAATATTGTACTTTTACTCCACTGCAATTACTTGAAAACTTAAGTTACTAGTTACTTTGCAGATATAAATCATTATAAAACATACATTAACTACTTTAGCCCTATTTTATACCTAGGCTGTTTGAAAATAGCAGATCTACAAGCTCACAAGCTTGTAGATCTGCTATTTTCAAACATTTTAGTACTTACTTTTGGTACTTTAAGTATATTTGGACTTATCTATAATTATATTGACCATTTCCTCAACAAATAAAAACTAGACTAAAATGTATGTCTAAGTATGTATGTCTAAAGACTAAAATGTCTGCTAAGTACAGTACTTGAGTAAATGTACTTAGTTACTTTCCACCACTGATAATAACTAAATATAAACTAAGCTATGATGACTAAAACTAAGACTAAATATATTGACAATTTCGTCAACAAATAAAAACTAGATTAAAATGTTAGTGAGGATCTAGTGGAGAAGAGATCCAGTAGAACTAAAAGACAAGTCATTTTATGTTTGGTTGTGCTCGGCTGTTGCGCTCTGAAAATAGCAGATCTACAAGCTCACAACGCGTTGTGAGCTTGTAGATCTGCTATTTTCAACATGCAACCAAGTGTAAAATCGTCCATTATGACGCCATCAAGGCACCACCAACATACATTTTAGTCGACTAAATCAACTGTATATTTAGTCGACTATAATCTGATGATATTTAGTCGACTAAAACTAGACAAACAGTAAAACATTTCAGAGACTAAAATATGACTTCAAAAGACTATGACTAAAACTAAATCAACACTGGTATAGTCTCTGGATTACTTTTTGACACAGTATGGTCTTATTTGTCTTTTTTTAGGTATTATAAATGCCTTAAAGGACAACTTTGTTTTTTTACAACTAAGGTTTATGTTTTCGATTGTTATTAAAGTAAATAAAAGATGAGTGTTAACATTTTTAAATGTGCTGCTTTCTATAGTTTTAGCAATTTTCGCGATCTTTTTTACAGTGGGCGGGGGCATTCTGTCCGGTGGCTAAATATGTCTTTTTTTACACAATAACCCGGCGTTTTCTTTATTATTATTTACAGTAGCTCTTCTAGCCCCCAATAACTCACATCTGGCCATCAAAGACCACAGGACCTTTTTTATTGTGAAAAAAGGCATATTTAGCCACCGGACAGAATGCCCCCACCCACTGTAAAAAATATCGCAAAAATTGCTAAAACTATAGATAGCAGTAAATGAAAAAAAGATAACACTCATCTTTTACTTTAATTACAAGCTAAAATATAAACCTTGGTTGTAAAAAAACAAAGTTGTCCTTTAAGTAGTAACTTTATAAATGTGCAGATACCCTGTATACACTTATACTGTATGTTGGTCTGTTTACTGTTGAGTGACAAAACTATGTTGTACATTAAGATAATCATCTGGAGGACCCCCCCCCCCCCCGGTGGTCCAGTTTGAGAACCGCTGTAGTCAGTGGTGGGAAAAGTACTTAATAAGTAAAAGTATCAATACTGCAATGTGGAAATATACTCCGTTACAAGTAAAAGTCAGAAATTCAAAATTTACTTGAGTAAAAGTACAAAAGTATTGGTATCAAAATGTACTTAAAGTACCAAAAGTAAAATGTTTGAAAATAGCAGATCTACAAGCTCACAACGCGTCGCATCGCGACGCGTTGTGAGCTTGTAGATCTGCTATTTTCAAATAGCCTGTGTATAAAATAGGGCTAAAGTGCTTAATGTGTGTTTCATAATATCATAATTTACATCTGAAAAGTAATTAGTAACTCAAGTTTTCAAATAATTGTAGTGGAGTAAAAGTACAATATTTGCCTCTGAGATGTAGTGGAGTAGAAGTAAAAATTGGAAATACTCCAGTAAAGTAAAAGTACCTCAAAATTGTACAGTACTTGAGTAAATGTACTTAGTTACTTTATACCACTGGATGTAGTAAAGGAAAGCATGAAGTCTGAAGAGAAGCTGTAATATAATAAGTTTGACGTGTCAGTTTGTTCTCTGATGCTGTGGGGACACCTGCTGGCTGATCACTGAAACTGCATGCTTTCCCTCAGTGTTGGAAGAAGTGTGCACATGTTTTACTTTAAGTAAAAGTATTAATACCACAAGGTAGAAATACTCTGTTACAAGTAAAAGTCCGGTGTTCAAAAAATTTACTTGAGTAA
>NC_137625.1:918031-968031 GCF_963280865.1 Gymnoscopelus braueri | reverse complement strand
ATCGCCGATCGATAACGTCTCATTTCCACCACGTTACAAAGAAATGGAGATATTAAGCTTTTAGTCAAGGAGATAACATTGGAGCGGCCGACCGGAAGGATTTTTGACATGGATCGACATCCGGCCTCTCCTTCTCAGAGACTCCTTGGATGATCCCAAAGTTTCGTTAGAGCGCCCCACGTGGGCCCCACGTATAAAAAAAAAGGACCAAAAACGGTCCGGACCGTTTATGGCACACAATGAAGCAAAATATATATATATATATTTTTTTTACTTATGTTGCTATAATATCAGTGATTCTCAAACTCACGTTGTGAGCTTGTAGATCTGCACCTGATGATAGACATATTAACCTGTCTGTCTGTCTGTCTGTCTGTCTGTCTGTCTGTCTGTCTGTCTGTCTGTCTGTCTGTCTGTCTCTCTCTCAGATCTCTGCCCAGGAGAGTCGTAGGAAGAAGAAGGAGTACATGGACGCTCTGGAGAAGAAGTGAGTTCATCCAAATAAGTCTCATACATAAATAAATCTGTATTACACTATATCATACATGAGCAACTGGTGGCCCGGGGGCCACATGCGGCCCCCTCCTTCACTTAATGCGGCCTGCAGGTTAATATCAGAATACTATATTATTGATTTCAGCTGTTATGATTCCAAACATGCAATCATGACCCGCTTTAATGACTTCAGTCTTAACAATCTGGGAACCCATCGCCAAATAAAAAAGGAAAAACAGCGCCTTCTGCTGTTTTTTTACTATTTCACTTTCTTTGCTCTGGGGGGAGCAAAATGTAGCACGTGTGCACAAGGAAACCGGTGTTTTTGGTCTGCCTTCAGTTTCACTTCCGGTGGTGCGACTATGTTCTCATTCCCACTAACAATATTTCTACACGGAGCACAAACCCCACTTCTCCCAGAGAACATGGATGGTTTTGGTTATAAGCACACTTGTTTCTACGATGAAAGAGCAAGTTAAAATGTGAATATCTTTCCGTGGTTTTGTCTGCTCCGAGGACGCTATTGTTAAATGAGTTTCGGTTTGTTTTCAGTGGGGAAGGAACGGTACACACGTAAATCCCGCCCACTACATTTGATTGGGTAAAGCGCGGCCTGCTTCCTGATCTGAAGGCACGCCCACTTGTAGGCCAGTGCGTACGCGATATGACGAACCCCCCCCCCCCCGACAGATTCAAACACAGAGCAGAATCTGTTCTTGAGAGATTAGTAGCTTAATGACTAGTACTAACATCGTCTTTTTTTATGTCCAATGTATTTGTATTTAAGTTCATAAAGTTATCATAAGTATAACTAAATGCATTTGAAATAAAGATGATACTTTTCAGGATTCCAATAAAAAAAATCAAAAATAGCAGATCTACAAGCTCAAAACGCGTCGCAGCGTGACGCGTTTTGAGCTTGTAGATCTTGTCTACAAGCTTGTAGAGCTTGTGGTGTAGAGCTTGTGGTCAAGTTGTAGAAAATGTATCATTTTTTAATGTCAACAAAAGGCTAATTCTAGTTTATGGACGGAGGACAATTTCACCACGAATTAAAATCTCTGCGTTACAATTATTGTGGTTAGAGTGGGTTTTAATGACGATAAACCATCATAAGGATTATCGTCCCCGTCCCTAGGAGAGGCTGAACTGGTTTAAAATAATCAAAGTTGTCATTTTCATGCGTTTCGCTGACCTTGCAGTGCCTCTGTTTGTCCACCAGGGTGGAGACGTGCTCCAACGAGAACAGCGAGCTGCGGCGCAAAGTGGAGAATCTGGAATGCACCAACAAGTAAGAGTCTCACACATACGCGCGCACACACACACACACACACACACACACACACACACACACACAGGCACACACACACACACACACACACACACACACACACACACACACACACACACACACACACAGACACACACACACACACACACACACATACAGACACACACACAGGCACACACACAGGCACACTAGAGGGTAGCATGGGTCCAAAAAATTGGACCCGAACCGAAACGGATCCGAGGATATTTGAAAACCGAAACGAACGGACCCTAGAAATAAATCAAATTTACTGGACCCTACCCGAAACGGCACCGAGAATGATTGGATCCGGTCCGAAACGGAGCCGATTAAAATTGGACCCGAACCGTGTCCGATGCTATATTATGCTTATTTTCTCCATAACATCGAGACTGGTCGTCTCAGCGAGTCAGCGCCTCTCCGAGGCGAGCTACAGCGGAGGGTTGGGTCATGCAGAAGTTGAACAGCTACGTTTTCACAGACTTTCATATCCCCCCAGCTCAACCTATACATTAACATAGGAATGAGCCTAGATGCTTATCAATTGTCCATTGAGTGACCTGTCCTGTTGTAGGCGTTAACATGAAATGAATAAAGTGGGCATGAGTGAACTGCTGCGCAACGAATACCAAAACTATGAAAACACCCGCTCGGCGCTCGCCCCAAAACACAGTCGCCCCGGGGAAAATCCGGCGGTATTCGCCTGGTATTCCTAAACATATCAGTAAACTATGCCTAAACCTAACCTTATTCCTAATCTTAACCTCAGTAAAACTATACCTAATCCTAAACCTATTTCTACCCTTATCCTCAGTAAAACAAATACAAGAATACAAGAACCACTGGTCCGCCTGAAAAATGGGGGCGAGGGTGATTTGGGGCGAGCTGTGCCAGAGCCTTTCCATGCGCGACACCGTCGCCCAACTTTCACCACTTTATCCATTGCAGACAGACAGTCACTGTGCTTGCATAATATCCACGACCCACACGTGTTCGGGTCCCTTTATCAACAATTGGGTCCGGCTTGGTTCAGATTCTATCAGTGTCACCTCGGAAAATCCCGGTTCTGTTTATCAACACCGAGCGAACACCCTACTCAGCGCTGATTAGGAGGAGAGCTGTGTGTTGTGGCGTATCAAAAATTGCAGACATACAAGCTCACAAAGCGGCGCGTTGCGACGTGCTGTGAGCTTGTAGCTCTGATATTTTCAACGCGCGACACCATCGTACAACGAATAGGCTATTCTACTATGCAGTGCACAGCAGAGCAGGCTGTCAGAATTAAACCACAGTCAGATCATGATAAAGACTTTAAATGATTATGATTTTAATGGTTGTAGCCAACTACTTTATCCAAATAATAATATTAATAATAGGCTTAAATGATAAAATAGCCTAATAACAGCATTTTCCCAACCGGCCACGGTGGCCGGTGGTGTTTATAATTACCGGCCAATTAAACATTTTACCGGTCAATGGCCGGTAAATACTGGCTAACGGAATCCCTGAGAGAGAGAGCGAGATATATATATATATATATATATATATATATATATATATATATATATATATATATATATATATATATATATATATATATATATATATATATATATATATATATATATATATATATTCTTTTTTTTAAAGCTCGGGTCCTCACGGGTCCATACGGGTCTATCCATTTCAAATGGATCCGACCAAGCCCCGTGGGAATTGGAACCGATCCCACCCTGCCCGACAATATTTTTGGACCCAAAAATGTTTGGTTCTCGTTTCGGGTCTCGGGTATTCGGTTCCGGGTGGACCCATGCTACCCTCTAAGGCACACACACACACACAGGCACACAGGCACAGACACGCGCGCACACACACACACTCACTCACTCACTCACTCACTCACTCACTCACTCACTCACTCACTCACTCACTCACTCACTCACTCACTCACTCACTCACACACTCACACTCACACACATATATACACACATAACACAGGGTGTTGATATAAGTAAATGTTTGTGAGGAGGAATTAATTGTCATAACGACTAAATTGAGGAGAAAAAGGGTTACAAATAATGTATTCATTAAAACTCTCTCTCTCTCTCTCTCTGTCTCTCTCTCTATGTCTCTGTCTCTTTCTCTCTCTCTCTCTCTCTCTCTCTCTCTCTCTATGTCTCTCTCTATGTCTCTCTACCTCAGGTCGTTGCTCCAGCAGCTCCAGTCTCTTCAGGCGGTCGTAGCGGGGAAGGTTCCCAGATCCTGCCGAGTGGCGGGAACACAGACCTCCTCCTGTCTGATGGTACGACCCACTGTGTGTATGTGTGTGTGTGTGTGTGTGTATGTGTGTGACCAGTGGACCAGTGGACCAGTGGACCAGTGTGTGTGTGTGATGTGTGTGTGATGACCAGAACCACTGCCTACTGGTCCACTGGTCATCACATTATTGTCTTAGAAATGAGACATAAAACTATAAAATATCCATGAATTCAAGTCTCCATGAGGTGTGTAATCCATAGGAAAAAATATTTTGGGGGTGAACTATCCCTTTAAACAGCGTAGTGCACTGGAAAATAGCTGATCTACAAGCAGCTTGCAGATCAGCTGTTTTTCAGCTTCATGCTTACAGTTAAAAATGTAAATAAAAAAAGAAAATGGCATTCATCGAATGGTTGAAAACCTAGAACGTTAATGTCGTCACAAGTACTGTGTGTGTGTGTGTGTGTGTGTGTGTGTGTGTGTGTGTGCGTGTGCGTGCTAATAGGTTGTGATGCTGAAACATTGATTAGAATATTGAATTGTAAGCATCTGTTTCGTTAATTACCAGCCGAGCATTTCGTTAAGATGCATAATTCATTTAGCCCTGTGTGTGTGTGTGTGTGTACGTGTGTGTGCGTGTGTGTGTGCGTGTGTGTGTGTGTGTGAGTGCGTGCGTGTGTGTACGCTATACTTTTACTTTTACTCCACTACATCTCAGAGGCAAATATTGTACTTTTACTCCACTACAATTATTTGACAACTTTAGTTACTAGTTACTTTGTAGATTTAGATTATTATTACATAACATACACTTCAGCCCTATATACATTTCGGCCAATTGAGAATAGCAGATCTACAAGCTCACACTCCGCTTGTAGATCTGCTCTTTTTGAATAGCCAACGTATAAATGGATAAAGTGGTTAAAATGAGTGTGCTGCTGTGTTAACTACTTTTGCTGGGGACCCCCTGGAACCCCCTCAAGGACCCCTGGGGGTCCCCGGACCCCACTTTGATTACCAATGCTCATATATACATATATATCTCACATAGACCAAGGGTTAGGGGCGGAGCCACAACGCCTGGGTTTATAGACGCTCGGAACGAGGAGGCGGAGCCTCCAGTGCAGGGAGATGAGGAGGCGGAGCTTACAGTGCGGGGAGATGAGGAGGCGGAGCCTCTTGTGCGGGGAGATGAGGAGGCGGAGCCTCTTGTGCGGGGAGATGAGGAGGCGGAGCCTCTCGTGCGGGGAGATGAGGAGGCGGAGCCTCTCGTGCGGGCAGATGAGGAGGCGGAGCCTCCAGTGCGGGGAGATGAGGAGGCGGAGCCTCTTGTGCGGGGAGATGAGGAGGCGGAGCCTCCAGTGCGGGTTGCGTTTGATTGGCGGTGGACTCGGGGCTCGCGTGAAAATGATGACGTCATTCTGTTTACTGGAACATGAGCACAGAGGAGTTGCTATGGCAACACTGGAGGACCACGCTGGTCCACCCATCTGTCCACGAATGTCTCTGAAGACATTTGTAGATCTTGTAGATCGTGTAGATCTTGTAGATCTTGTAGATCTTGTAGATCGGCTATTTTTTTATAAATGTTCCTCCCAGAACAGGCGTTCAAGCGGTTCAGAGAAATCACAGATGAATAAAGATATAAATAAGCAGCAGTGGATTGAGGCTCTCTGGTTTGTGTGTCTAGTTTTAGAGTTCTCAACGGGGCCTGAAAATGAAGGCCCGGCCCCAGCTGGGCCCTACTGGGCCGGCCCGAGGCTCAGCTCAGCTCGGCTCGGCCCGGCCCGAACTATTACATACTTTTAGGCCAGAAATCCTGGAAAACCCGAAAAGTCATTGCCATTATATGCTTAATGTCCTCAAAGTCACTCATCCAACAAGCTTTAAACTGAGCAGATTGGTCCTTCTGTTCCAGAGATAATGACCAAAACGTCTTGAAAACTGACACTTTCGACGATTTTCGGTTGAGTTTAGGCCAATGACGCCCGTTTTTTCTTTAATAACACAGGCTAGGAAGGTCAGACGCGACAAACTAGATACCTGAGTAAAGCTCACTTTGAGCTGCATCCAACACATCCAACACATCCACTGATGTCCGTTGGCCTTACCGTTAGGCCACTAGGGGCAGTACTAGGGGCAGTTGACATTTTTTTTTGGGGGTAATAGATTTTTTTTTTTTTTTTTTTTTTCTTTTTCTTCAGCCTGGGCCCGACTAATTAGCATAGATTTTGGGCCCGGCACGAGAATGTCGGGTTCGGGCAGAAGTTGAGAACTCTATCTAGTTTAGGGAGTTGGCTGACTGTTCTTTTAGTTTGGTTGCCTGTTTTCTCACAGAGCTATAGTTTGCGTTTTGTGTTATTATTTTGTTCGCCCTGACGTCAAACGTGACTATTATATATATGAATATATGAATGTCTCTGTGTGTGTGTGTGTGTGTGTGTGTGTGTGTGTGTGTGTGTGTGTGTGTGTGTGTGTGTGTGTGTGTGTGTGTGTGTGTGTGTGTGTATGTGTGTGTGTGTAGCAATAAATGGAACACATTCTCACATTCATTTCGTTCCCAAGTCTCTTTTTGTGTTGCGTTCTATCAGCCAAATGTGAAAAAAAACTAGTTAATGTATGAATTAAGGCTGGTAAATGAATATTCAATATTCAAATATTCCTCTAATATGGGGGGGAATTCATATTTGAATATAAAAATGTATATGCGATAACAAAAAAAAAAACATGTTAATATGTTTATTTTACAGAGACAATACAAAAAACAATGTATCAAGTTATTAAAACAAACAAAATATACGTTTTATTGTATCCGAGCACATTGTTTTTTGTATTGTCCCTGTCACATAAACATAGACAAATATTCTTTAATAATATTAATAATAATATAGCCAAGTTTTAAGACCAATATTCGAATATCATTTCTGACGTTGGAGAAACAGCCTGGCCTGTTTCTGTGCCTGAATGTGACCACAAACTCTTTGTGGATGTTGGTGTTGGTGTGTATGCTGCCCTCATTCATTAATGTTGGTGTTGCTTTAACACATTAAGACCTGGGACACATACCGTGTCATTTAAAAATTTCTTTGGCTATTCAAAAACAGCAGATCTACAAGCTCGTAGCGCGGCTTGTACTGTAGATCTGCTATTTTTGAAAAATCTTGAAGATTTCAAAAGATTTTTGCACAATCTTCGCGCGGTGCCGTGCTATGAGCTTGTAGATCTGCTATTTTTGAATAGCCAAAGAAATGACACAGATTCTTTCCCGGTCTAAATGTGTTAATGGACTATGACGTCACAGTCCATGGGGGCCAATCCCAGCATGTTTTTTTAGCCTAATTATTCAGAAAACCTCAGACCACAAAAAAATCCACTGAATGTTCAAAGTTCAGGTTTTTAGGGTGTAATTGAGGTCAGGAAACAAAACAAACATAAATATATACAATTGTATATCTGCTATTTTTGGGGAAAAACCCTGAACATTTTGTACAAATCTTTGAATAAATATATTTTTTAAGCGAACATTTGTAACTGTCTTCTAAATCCTAACAGTTTTTTTTAAATGTTATAAATATCAGTGGTTCTCAAACATTTTCATGTCAAGGACCCCCAAAATGATACGTATTTGGCCGTGGACCCCCCCATCGCAAAATATGTTGTTCCAGGGACCCCCCCAGAAGTTGTAACATGAGTTAAAAATATATATATTCAAAGATTTGCGCACATTTTCACGATTTTTCAAAAATAGCAGATCTACAAGCTCATAGCGCGGCACTCGGTGCATCTAAAATGACACAGATCTGTTCCCGGTCTTAATGGGTTAAAGCTGCACTATGTAACATTCCTGTTCTACCCCGGATTTGAAAAGTGGTGTTTTCTTTGTTTGTTTGTTTTTAGCACTGAGCTAATAGAGACTGTCTGCTTGCTCAGGGGAGAAATGGAATTTTGGCCTTCAGGTGTCAAACCAGAAACAGGATTGTGTCAAAGCAAAGGTCTTGTCCAACAGACACAGGATGTAAATGTCTCAATAGAAGAGACCAAATACAACCACCCCACTTGTTATTCGCCGAGGGGTTTAAAGGAGTAGTTCACTAAAAAAAAAAGAAAAAAAGAACGAAAGAAGAATTACACACTCCATGAAGCATTGAATTCATGGAGATTGTTTTGTTTTTGTCGCGTTCCTGAGACAATAATTTGATTACCGGCGGTCTTTTTAATACCTAAGAAAAGTTTAAATGAAAAAAAATATATATATAGCATTACTGCATCAAAAGTAATCAACAAACTATACTATAAAAACTGGTGAAACATTGGCCACATTGTCAAATAATATATCATTTAATTTGTATATTGTTTTGGGGAGGAGCCTGTCAGCAGGGAGCACGGTTGCATAGCATATAACGCGATATAGAAAGATGGCGGATTTGAAATTGCTGAAAAATAGACTTAATTTACGTTGTGTAGAGTCTGTGGGCGTCTTTTAACCGCACTAAGTGAAGGTGGGTAACTCTCTCTCTCTCTCTCTCTCTCTCTCTCTCTCTCTCTCTCTCTCTCTCTCTCCCCCCCTCCAGGTGGTGGTGTTGTGTTTTGCAGTGTTTGTGGGTCATTTCTACCCCAGCAGTCTGATGCCCTGTTCCACCATCACTGAGACCGGAGTCTCCTCCAACCTGCAGCCTGCTGTCAAAGAATACACAACCACAGGTACTTTACATAGAACCCTACACATTACATAGAACCCTACACAACCACAGGTACATTACATAGACATTGCATTGTGTTCCATAAATCACCCTTTACGTCTGTGTGTTGATTAAAAAAACATTTAACCAATGAAAAGTATTAAAAAGTGCTTCTGACAAAACCATCTAACAACATTGGATCCTCAAACTTTCTGCTAAACCAGCTAACTCCACCAAAGGGGGGAGGAGTTAGCTGGTTTGGCTGACTCCAGGCTCCACCCCCTTTTGACCTCCAACCTCAATGTGAGCTTGGAGGTCCATTCAGCTGTTCTTATCAATGATGAACAAAACCTATATATATATATATATATATATATATATATATATATATATATATATATATATATATATATATATATATATATATATATACACACACACAGACAGAGAGACAGACAGACAGACAGACAGACAGACAGACAGACAGACAGGCAGAGGTATTATTTCATATTCAATAATCACAGGTCAACACGACACGACTGTAATAAAAAATATGACCTCTGACTGTATTACACCCCCCCACACACACACACACACACACACACACACACACACACACACACACACACACACACACACACACACACACTGCTCTGTTGTCCAGCAGCATGAGAGTGCAGATTTAATATGCTCCATAATATCAATTCCCCGGATTCAATTCAATTTGTGTCAATAGTTGACCTTATGCTTCCTCCTACACACACACGCACACTCACGCACACACACACACACACACGTGCACGCACGCACACACAGAAAATGTGTGTGTGTGTGTGTGTTAGCCGCAGTAGTTGTAAATGTTAATAGAGTGTGTATCACTAATAGATGCTTCCATAATAAGCTGTTGTTGATGTAACAATTAAACATGGAGCCTGAGATAGTAGCCTGATAACACACTGCTTATAAACCTGTCTGTCTGTCTGTCTGTCTGTCTGTCTGTCTGTCTGTCTGTCTGTCTGTCTGTCTGTCTGTCTGCCTGCCTGCCTGTCTGTCTGTCTGTCTGTCTGTCCGAGTGCCGCGCTACGAGCTTGTAGATCTGCTATTTTTGAAAAATCGTGAAAATGTGTGCAAATATTTGAATATATATATTGTTTAAAGGGAACATTTTTGACTCAAATCTTTGCTTCATGGGGTCCCTGGAACAAAACATTTTGAGATGGAGGTCTGCGGGCAAATACATATCATTTTGGAGGTCCTTGACATGAAAAAGGTTTGTATTTGGCCCCCATCTCAAAATATTTGCCCCTCAGAAGCAAAGATTTGAGTTAAAAATGAGAAACGTTGTTTCAAAAAATATATATATATTCAAAGATTTGCACAAAAAAAAATAGCCAAAATAAATGTTAAAATGACACACAGATGCTGTCCCGGATTGAAAAGCGTTAATTGGTTCAATATTTATAAAAATGTTTCAGTGAAGTCCAGGAATCTGCTGTCGGCCTTCGAGGACGAGCAGCCACACCTCCTCGGCCTGGGCGGAGACTACCCCGACCAATGGGAGGACACGCCGGCCGTCGTCATGGCAGCGTGGCGTCGCTCGGAGCAACAGAAGCAGCTGGTGCCGGAGGCGGAGCCTGGCGCGGTGGGGGCGGAGATGCCCCTCCCCCCCGCCCCGCCCTTCAGACTGGTGGAGGCGGAGCCTAGCATGGTGGAGATGCCCCTCCCCCCCGCCCCGCCCTTCAGGAGTAACAACAACAACAACGAGACGCAGCAGAGCAACAACATCCTGCTGGAGCTGCACAGGTAAACACAGCTAACCTGATCACACCTGTCCACACCTGGTCCACACTGTAGACCACTAACCCTGTTCATACCTGTCCACACCTGGTCCACACTGTAGACCACTAACCCTGTTCATACCTGTCCACACCTGGTCCACACTGTAGACCACTAACCCTGTTCATACCTGTCCACACCTGGTCCACACTGTAGACCACTAACCCTGTTCATACCTGTCCACACCTGGTCCACACTGTAGACCACTAACCCTGTTCATACCTGTCCACACCTGGTCCACATTGTAGACCACTAACCCTGTTCATACCTGTCCACACCTGGTCCACATTGTAGACCACTAACCCTGTTCATACCTGTCCACACCTGTCTACTAGACCCTCCAGAAAAATGCGATCATGTGATCATAATCAGCCAAATGGCGCTGATTATGCAGGGTTAAAAACATCTTCAAAAAGGGCGCATAATCGCATATTTCCGCGGAAACTTCCCGCATATTTCTCAACTTTTTTCATGTTCCCTATTTTTTTTGCAATTTCACATAAAAAAACCCTCCCGACTGATGAGCGGGTCATCAGCCAATAGACTCACATTTATTACACATTATTGTCTCCGGAATGCCACAAAAACAAAAATGGCTTCATGGGGTTTGTAATTGAAGGAAAATAAGTATGTTACTCCTTTAATTTAGTCAAATGCTTAGGTCACACAAACTGCAAACAATGTAATGATCATTGTCTGTCTGTCTGTCTGTCTGTCTGTCTGTCTGTCTGTCTGTCTGTCTGCATGTGTGTGTCTCTCTCTCTCTCTCTCTCTCTCTCTCTCTCTCTCTCTCTCTCAGAGTGGATCAGAGGTTGAATGACAGCAGTAGTAAAGTGCTCCATCTGGATCGGACCGTCAACGAAACGTCCTGAGTCAACCCCCCCCCCTTCACAACCTTTGACCTATCCTTCTCTAGAGCATGGTTCAGTGTCCAAGGGGGACAAACACACACACACACACACACACACACACACACACACACACACACACACACACACACACACACACACACACACACACACACACACACACACACACACACACACACACACACACACACACACACACACACACACACAAGCAAAGAGCATCAACCAGTGACATTAATGTTGTTTTTTTCCATGTATTTCTTTTTTCTTCATAAAGGTCATGTTTTTATTGTTCTTCTATTCCTAACTAGTTGTATAAGTTGACACTGTAAGGACACTGGTTGTCTTTAGATTTAAAACATGTTGCACTGAATAGAGGCGGAGTCAGTCAGTAGGGATGCACCCATAATATATATATATATATATATATATATATATATATATATATATATATATATATATATATATATATATATATATATATATATATATATATATACATATACACACACACATGCATACATACGTACTTACATACATACATACATACATACATACATACGCATAATATAAATATTGTATTATTGGCCAAAAATATGCCATATTTAATATTTTATAGTACACTAAAGATTGACCAAATAGTGAAAATCTACAAGCTCACACTGAGCTTTTAGATCTGCAATTTCCACAATTTGTTCTTGAAAATGTAAAAAGAAAGTATGAACCTTTCTCAACATGGAAACGATTATGACGATTATGTAAAAAATAATTGTGATTATGTATTCATTGTGACAAGGCAGCCGTCGCCATAGCAGCAACGATTCTGACATTCATAGACGTGAACGTGTTGTTTTTGATGATTCTTTTGTTTAAACAAACCAAATATGGGCGTATGGGTCCAGAGTTTCCACGTTGGGTGCATCCTCCAGGAGGCTGGTCTGCATTAGTAGTCTAGAGGTAGTGTTGACTTAAAGGGATAATTCACCCCAAAAACTATCTTTTTTTTCTATTGATTAGTCACCACATGGAGACTTGAATTCATAGATTATTATTTTAAAGACACTAATGTGATGACCAGCAGACCGGTAGGCAGCGGCTTAGGAATGCGTAATATCCATGAATTCAAGTCTCCATGGGGTGACTAATCCATAGATTCTTTTTGGGTGGGGGGGGGTGAACTATATAAAACTATATTTTATTTTATACTTCATCACACGACGGTGTCTGGAAATAACCAGACACCAAAATAATGTACCATCATCGTATAAAATCTGTTGGTTCTCAACACTTTTTTCCCCCGGGACCGGGGGCCCACTTTGTCAAATCCCCAAAAGCGTTTGCGGCCCACCGCGCTCTCCGAGCAATGTTAAAGTCTTTCACCATCAGTCAATCAATTGTGAATTAAATAGCATTTTTTTTAAATTGAGTTTGTTCCAAGACGGTGTACTGAGGGAGTATGCCATACAAAAAAAATAATTTAACAATTAAGTAAAACAATAAAAGTAAAAACATAAAACAACATTAAAATAACAGCAAAAAAGGCAAAACCGTTAATATTTAACGCCCTACTTCATCATACAAGAGTGTCGCACAAACGTGGTGAAAATAGCAGATCTCCAAGCTTGTGGATCTGCTATTTTCACTACTTTAACATGTTTGTTTTTAAATGATAATAGAATAAGGACATATACGAGGTTTTCACCCGACAGTGAGGATAATTGACGTGTGAGGTTTTGGCACGACAGTGACCTCTGACCTCTGTATTTATAGAAACCTTTATTTGTCTTTTTTATTTTTGTTCTTTTTAAATATTGTCCTGCGTATAGTTGCATTTCATTCGCTTTATTTTATTTCCTAAATAATGTATTTTTTATTATTCCATTCCAGTAAAACGTACAGTACGGCGTAATAGTTTTGATATATATTTTTTTGTTGTTCATGTTAATATTTTTGCAAGTTATTATTTTACTGTGCTCTTTTATATTATTGTTTATTTCGTGTGTGTTTCATAATGTCGTGTACAGTACGTTATTCATCATTTAGTAGCGTTGGGGATCCTATGCAGATCTGGGGTGGAAAAATATGGATAAAATAATGTAATCTGATAATTTCTGAGAGTCCAAGACGTTTGTAGATTTGTATAGATAGATGAAAGGTTTGTAAGGGAAAAGGTTCCGTATCACACTTCTTTGATCAGATAAAAAAACAACCTGTATTGATCGCTGATCAGAAAAATAAAAATAAATATTAGGTTTGTTATCAAGAATAGAATGTTACGCAGAAATACGTTCCGAGTCCGTTTTTAAAGGAGAAGTCAGCTGCATAGGAACCCTGTTTAGATAATAGGCCTGAGTCACATGTCTCTGTGTGGGTCTCTTTCTTTACGACCTCATTTAATTTCATATCACTTTATTATCGTGTTCTTTTTTGCTCTTGAGGCCTTCAAATCACCCAAAGTGTCTTCAGTGTCCCTTTTCCCCCCATGTGTCACTATCTCTGCCATTGATACTGTATTTACGTGTTCATTTTAAATGAGGGACAGGAGGACACGGCGTAGTTTGAACTGAGGAGGCGGTTGTTAGCAAAACAAATTATTCACTTTACTTAAAGGAGCACTTCACCCCTGGAAGAAGTTCCAGGGGTGACCACAGGGGGGACCACAGGGGGACCACAGCGTATCACTGCCTATAACTTCAACTCCCAGAATGCTTTGGTGCCTTGTGGCAGGGGAGGTTCCATGTGGGTGTGATCTCCAACAATAACATCCCTAACATCCAAACAGCATGCCAGTGTCGCCATGTCTGCTTATTATAAGCGGCTTCTTTCTAAAATGTAGTTGATATTTGGGCTTGTTTCCAAATGTTTTGATTGCTGTTTAAACCAGTGGTTCTCAAACATGTTCATGTATTTTTCCACAGACCCCCATCTGAAATTATAATTTGTGGCAGGGAGCCCCTAACAAATATGTGTAAAAAATATTCCACATTTTGAAAAGCAAATAAAAATATTTTGCAAAAAATCCACATTTTGGACTTTTTCCCCCTCAAGATTTTTTTGTAAATAGCAGATCTACAAGCTCACAATGGGTTGCGAAGCGTTGTGAGCTTGTAGATCAGCAATTTTCAAATATATAATATCCCATGTCTAGGTAAAGTGCTCTTGGCATAGTTATTTTTCTTTTGGGCTTGTTTTCATAGACCTGGCTGCTTATTTCTCTCACAATATCTGGCAACACTGGCTGTCCTCGCAAACGTTCATCTAGTTACATATTATGTCCAAGGATTCGTTAGTGATGTCATATCACTGGGACATATAAGTATCTTCATGCAGTTTCACTTCCGTGTCGCATAGTATTGACATCACTGTCACATCCTTGGTATTATGATCCTAGCCTTTCGTGACGGTGTTTGTTTACCAGCGCTGCTACTCCACGCTGTATTTTTTTTTTCAAGCTTGCGCTTATGAAACACTACACAGGATTATTATTTCATGTCAACATTCAAGTACAACTATCAGAAGATAACTCAGGTAAAGTAATGCCTCACTCTACAAGGGCCGCTGGCCGCAGCTAATGGGAGTGGCCGAGTGGCGAAAGAAGGTTGAACAAAGTGTTACGGACACCCCATTGGGGCTGTCTTTTGAGATGGTCTGACTGAGACACGCCGAGACATGTAGTGCGGAAAGGAATGAGACCAATCTCTCATGATGCAAATAACGTCACGAATATTGCGAAGATTACTAGATATCTAAAAACACAGATTATTTAAAAAAAAAACCCAGGATCTTGTTTCTTGACTCCTAAACTTCATTAAAAGACCGAAAACTTCTTCCAGGGGTGAAGTGCTCCTTTAAGTGTCGTTGTTCGTAGACGCTGTAAGGCTCTCATCACAGTCCAGGAACATTTACCCATAATCCTCTGATGTAGCGTTGCACATGTGCTGTAGCCAAAGCGTTGTTATTCTGGAAATTAAACAAATGTTGTTTTTTAAAGTCTGTAACAGAGCTGCCTCTCCACCATACTCTGAAACATTGGCAGTTTGTCGCCCTCTTAAGGCTAATTTCGTCAAAAGTGCTCCATGGAGCAAGAATAAAATAGCAGATCCACTCTTCAATGATGAAGGCACTTTGCCTTATTCCTGTAAGCTCCTAGATGGAGCATAGGGCCGCGTTTTTGGTGAACTATTCCTTTAAATATTGTGATGTTTTTGTGAGACCAAGCCCTTTGTCTTTGCTTCTCAAATTAAATTCATTATTTTCAGACTATCTTTTTAATGTCTATAAAAAATGTTGTTCTGTATCTCCCAGCCAAACTTTATCTGCGGTGAAAAAGAAATTGTCTATTTTTGTAAATATGTATTGTTGATAATAAAGAATAAGCATAATGTCGGGATTTGTAGTTTTTTGTTACACAAAATCTATAATGTGCTGGGACGACAATGACGACACCATGGCTGGACTTACACAGGAAGTGAAAGGAAAAAGAAAAGTGGATTTTAAAGACCTTTTTAGAATCTATAGATCTAATCGTTTCTCCAGTGTGGTTGCTATGGTGATTTTAAAAAATCTATATGGATGATGTGTGTGTGGTGGGTGGTGGTGTCCTACCGTGATTGGTTGATTGCTAATCAATTAGCCAGCAGGATTCTCCTCTGGCTGGGTTTAAAAATAACAGCTGGAGGACATCAGGGCCATATTTACATGTCTGATAAAGGTTACTAAGGCCTGTAATAATAGTCTGTATTGTCCCCAAGGGGATATGTGTCTTCACAGTCTGTTCAACAACAACAACACATAACCATTGGTACCATGACGTCGACACAAAAAACCTCCCTATCAGCCATAATGGTTGAGGGAACAAAACTACTGCTAAATGTCATTTGCTCAAGTTTTTTTCAGAAAACAGAAACAAACCAAATACTATAAATAAAGAAACATCACATGTTGACCTGGTAACCAGGTCACCTGGGACGTATCATCAGTGTTGTATCCTGGGACGTATCATCAGTGTTGTATCCTGGGACGTATCATCAGTGTTGTAGCCTGGGACGTATCATCAGTGTTGTATCCTGGGACGTATCATCAGTGTTGTAGCCTGGGACGTATCATCAGTGTTGTATCCTGGGACGTATCATCAGTGTTGTATCCTGGGACGTATCATCAGTGTTGTATCCTGGGACGTATCATCAGTGTTGTATCCTGGGACGTATCATCAGTGTTGTAGCCTGGGACGTATCATCAGTGTTGTAGCCTGGGGTCAACGGGTGTTTCGGGTCTCGCAACAACATACACCCTCGCCCAGGTGACCCAGCCGGGGGTTGATCAAGCCCCCGACTTACTCCACTACCATTATTTGAAAACCTAAGTGACTAGTTACTTTGCAGATATAAATATATTACATAATAAAACATACATTAACCACTTTAGCCCTATTTTATACCTCGGCTATTTGAAAATAGCCGATCAGCAAGCTCACAACGCGTCGCAATGCGACGCGTTGTGAGCTTGTAGATCGGCTATTTTCAAACATTTTAGTACTTTTACTTCTGGTACTTTAAGTACATTTTGATACCATTACTTTTGTACTTTTACTCAAGTAAATTATGAATTCCAGACTTTTACTTCTACATTGCAGTATTGATACTTTTACTTAAGTAAAACATTTGAGTACTTTCTCCACCACTGGTAGCTACCCACGGTCAGTCCTCTTAGAGGAGAGACAGGGCCACTCAGTCCGCTTCTCCAGAACTACTCTGCCGGGACCGGGGGAGAGGAGAGGCTCTGGCACGTGGAGGGACCAGGCTCTGTGGATGGTCTCCTGGCCGGGCTCCTCCTCCGTCTCACCAGGTCCAGGACCTGAGCGTTGCACCAGACTCCCCCCGATCCAAGCATTTCACTCCGGCGTGATGGTGTCTTGGGCCGTGGTGGTACTGCAGGCTCCAAAAAAAAATGGAGTACTTTTTCCATCACTGGGCAATTGTACTTTCTCCTGACACATCAGGCAATGTTGTTTTTGCCGCAACATAACATGGCCTTTGGGCGGCAGTGGCTCAGGGGTAGAGTGGACGGTGGAGCGGCCGGCCCAGTTCGATCCCGGGTCAGGGGGCTGAACCCCAGAGTTAGTGTGGAAGTGTCTTTGAGCAAGACACTGAACCCCTCACTGCTCCCCATGAGCAGGTTGGTGCCTTGCATGGTTTCCTCCTCCATCGGTGTGTGAATGTGTGTGTGAATGTGTGTGTGAATGTGTGTGTGAATGTGTGTGTGAATGTGTGTGTGAATGGGTGTGTGAATGTGTGTGTGAATGTGTGTGTGAATGTGTGTGTGAATGGGTGAATGTAATGCACTATCTATGTAAAGCGCTTTGTATAAATGCGCTGTATAAAAGCACCATTTACCATTTACCTTGGTCACACTCTTGCCAATAGTTCTGGGGCGGAACAACATGATCATTTTCAATAAGGATATACTGTAGGCCATTCTACCAGAGGTGGCCACAGATGATGTAGGCAAATAAAATAAAATAAATCAGCGAAAAACGATGTGAGACGTTATTTTGGGACGGTGACAATGTCTAGAAATCTGATATTTTTTCTTATTATTATTTTAGTATCCTGTGAGTCAGCCTGAACTATTATGTGTTCTCTGTCTCTTTGCTTTGCTTTTACATGAATAAAGTATTTTGCTTTAGTAAAAAAAAAGATTTTATTGTGTGTGTGTGTGTGTGTGTGTGTGTGTGTGTGTGTGCGTGTGCGTGTGTGTGTGTGTGCGCGCACGCGCGTGCGTGCGTGTGTGTGTGCGTGTGTGTTCTTTGCTTGATGCACGTTGAGACAAATTAAGGTCTTATATTAGCATTAGACAGATTTATTCTTGTAAAATGTGACACATAGCAACCAGGAGCCATCTTTATTCAATTAGTTCATTCATTCTACCACACACACACGCACACACACACACACACACACACACACACACACACACACACACACACACACACGCACACGCAAGCACACGCAAGCACGGACGCACACACGCAACCACAAACAAACAAACGATTATGCTAGATTCTAGCAACCAGAAGGTTTACAAATTCGGATTCAAATGTCTCTCTGCAAATGTTGGCAGATAAAACAAATGACCGCCTCATCCCTTGATGTTCCTCTGTGTGTGCGTGTGCACGTGTGTGTGTGTGTACGTGTGTGTGTGTGTGTGTGTGTGTGCGTGTGCGTGTGCGTGTGCGTGTGCGTGTGCATGTGTGCGCGTGTGCGTGTGCGTGTGCGTGTGCGTGTGCGTGTGTGTGTGCGTTCGCGTGTGTGTGTGTGACGTGTGTGTGTATGTGTGTGTCTAAGCCTTCAAATGACTTTGCTCTATCTTCTAATTAAGTTCAAGTCTAACTGTAATTCCATTACAGTAGAAATGTCCTACCAGAGGTTTTCTTCATTGAACTCCCACAGTTCCTCAACCCGGCCTCAGACTGCTAGGGGCAGTGGTGGAAAAAGTATACTCACATCTTTTACTTAAGTAAAAGTATCAATACCGCAATGTAGAAATACTCTGTTAAAAGTCTGGAATTCAAAAATGTACTTGAGTAAAAGTACAAAAGTATTGGTATCAAAATGTACTTAAAGTAGAAAGTACGCAGAATGTTTCACAAGTTTTCAAATGTATACAAATCTTTTGAAAATAGCAGATCTACAAGCTGCCTACCAGTGACATCATCAGCATCATCGATGGGGAATCCAAGCTATTAGAAACCGCAGACTTTGTATTCCTGGAAGCTTAGCAAGGCTCTGACGGGAAGCCGTTGTTCTCACGTTAAAACAAATAAATAAATAATGAAATCTGGTTTGAAATCAAACCTGCCCATACCGATGATGTCACTGGTAGGCGGGTTTCTGAGCGGTCCACAGCCCTCCTCTGAGACACAGAGTGAGCAGACAGACATGATGTCACGTTATAATGAGCTTTAGTGAGGACCAATTATATGAAGATAAGATATATTATTATAATGAGCTTTAGTGAGGACCATTTACCGTATAAGATGAAAATGGGTGAAGTTGTCCTTTAATAGCCAAAGAATCTGAGTTGCTAATCCCCCCCCCTTCCCAACACACACACACACACACACACACACACACACACACACACGCACACGCACACGCACACACACACACACGCGCACACACACACACACACACACACACACACACACACACACACACACACACACACACACACACGCACACGCGCACACACACACACACACACACACACACACACACACACACACGCACACACACACACGCGCACACACACACACGCACACACACGTGCACGCACACACGCGCACGCACGCACGCATGCAAGAACACAACAGACAGTCTGTCATATTGTGTGCGTGTGCGTGTGCGTGTGTGTGTGTGTGTGTGTGTGTGTGTGCGTGTATTACTATGCTTGTAAGGACCAAATGTCCCCATGTCCACATTTTCGAGCTTTTTTCAAAAATAGCAGATCTACAAGCTGAGCTTGTAGATCTGCTATTTTTGAATATCCCAAAGTATAAAATATGGATAAATAAGGGGTTAAAATGATTGTGACGCTTTATTAACTCATTTTCCTGGGGACCCCCTGGTACCCCCTTGAAGTACCAAAAGTAGAAGTACTCTTTATATACAGAATGTCCCATTTCACAAGTTATTATCTGTCTAAAATGTATACAAATCTTTTGAAAATAGCAGATCTACAAGCTCACAACACGTCGCATCGCGACGCATTGTGAGCTTGTAGATCTGCTATTTTCAAACGGCCGAAATGTAGGGTTGAAGTGGTTACTGTATGTTTTGTAATAATAATCTAAATCTATCTAAAGTAACTAGTGACTAAAGTTTCCAATAAATGTAGTAAAAGTACAATATTTGGTCCGAGATGTAGTGGAGTAGAAGTAAAAGTGTAAAAGTATTGGAAGTTGGAATTACTGAAGTAAAGTAGCTTACTTCAAAATTGTACTTAAGTAAAAGTACTCAGTTACTTTGCACCACTGTGTGTGTGTGTGTGTGTGTGTGTGTGTGTGTGTGTGTGTGTGTGTGTGTGTGTGTGTGTGTGTGTGTGTGTGTGTGTGTGTGTGTGTGTGTGTGTGTGTGTGTGTGAGAGAGAGAGAGAGAGATAAAGCAGCATTGCATTGTGTTGTTGTTGTGTGAGAGAGAGAGAGTCGTTTAGTCATGATGATGATTGTGTGTGTCGGAGATAAACCGTGCTCGTGCGCGCGCGTCAGCTCGCGCATGCATCATTTCTCACCCTCTGTCCTAGTTTCTACTGATGATGCTGCAGAGGGGCGGGGCTGCGGGGGGGGGGGGGGGCTATCCCATAATGCTCCTCCCTCTCCTCCTCTGGGACAGACAGACAGACAGGCAGGCAGACAGACAGACAGACAGACAGACAGACAGACAGACAGACAGACAGACAGACAGACAGACAGACAGACAGACAGGCAGGCAGGCAGGCAGGCAGACATGGTTCAAATTACGCTCATCTGTCACAAGCATCATGGCGCAACTTGTTCCTGATTTTGGCATTTTCTACATTTACAACCCGTACATCTACATGAACGTTCACATTTCAAATATAAAGTTCTGATCCCACGGCCACGGATGTTACAAGTTAAACTGCTTGTGTCTAAGTACCCGTATCTTCAGTTTTGTTCAATAAAAAGCATTTTAATCCGATCGCCGGCCATTTTTTCATAGAGTGATAATGTATCAGAGTGCAATACACTTCCAAGCCAATAGGGGCGCGTAGTTGAAAGCATATGAAGGAAATTCTTATAAAATGGCCGGCGATCGGATTAAAATGCTTTTTATTTAACAATACTGAACATACAGGTACTTAGACCCAAGCGTTTTAACTTGTTACATCCATGGCCATGAGCTCAGCACTTTATATTTGAAATGTGAACGTTTATGTAGATGTACGGGTTGTAAATGGAGAAAATGTAAACACCAGGAACAAGTTGCGCCATGACTGTCATGCTATGACAGTCATGTTTCAGTGCTAGCAGCAGGCAGACAGACAGAAGGCTGACAGACAGACAGGCAGACAGACAGACAGGCAGACAGACAGACAGACAGAAGGCTGACCAACGGCGTGCCGTTAGGAGCGGATCACACATCCACCTTCTCCCCGGGAATAAGAGCCTCTACGGCGGATCAAACATCCACCTTCTCCCCGGTGGTCGGTCGGATCCTCCACAAACAGCGGATAAAACAACCTCTTCTCCCCGGCCAGGAGAGCCTCTACGGCGGACACACCGAGCCCTCCTCTCCCCGCTCACAGCCTCCTCCACAGCGGATCAAACCACGACCTTCTCCCCGCTCACAGCCTCCTCCACAGCGGGTAAAACCACGACCTTCTCCCCGCTCAGAAGAACCTTCAGGGTGGATACAAAAAAAAAAAAAACCTTTTAGTTTCTCCTCCCCGGCGATCGGAGCCTCCACAGCGGACACGTCTAGTCGCTCAACCCGCTCCTCTCGACATTTCCTCCGGAGCCAGCAGCGGGCTGTGGAGCTCTCTGTAGCCGGGGGACAGCTCTCTGTAGCCGGGGGACAGCTCTCTGTAGCCGGGGGACAGTTAGAGAAGGACCGGGGTGTGGAGCTCTCTGTAGCCGGGGGACAGCGATCTGTAGCCGGGGGACAGTGACCTATACCTGGGGGACAGTTAGAGAAGGACCGGGGTGTGGAGCTCTCTGTAGCCGGGGGACAGCGATCTGTAGCCGGGGGACAGTGACCTATACCTGGGGGACAGTTAGAGGAGACCGGGGTGTGGAGCTTTCTGTAGCCGGGGACAGTGACCTATACCTGGGGGACAGTTAGAGAAGGACCGGGGTGTGGAGCTCTCTGTAGCCGGGGGACAGCTCTCTGTAGCCGGGGGACAGTGAGAGGAGACACGGGGGGTCCGGTGGCTCCTGCCAGCCTGTCCGGCCGGCATGGACCCCCTGCGGGCAGGGGAGCTGGAGGAGGAGTTGGAGGAGGAGGAGGAGGAGGAGCAGGAGGACCACCACCACCACCACGGAGGTCCCGGAGGACTCGGAGCGGCCGGGGGAGACGGTGAGGAGGCCGGGGAGGAGGAGGAGGAGGGAGGGCCGGGGCAGCGGGGACACGGTCAGCTCTCTGCCCGGTATGATGGAGCAGAGCCTGGAGGAGAGGCTCAGAGGACTGGCCTTCAGGAAGCAGACCTCCTATAGGTAGGATTATGATTATTATTATGATTATTATTATGATTATGATTATTACCTCCTATAGGTAGGATTATGATTATTATTATGATTACTATCTATCTATCTATCTATCTATCTATCTATCTATCTATCTATCTATCTATCTATCTACTGCATATGTTGTCATTTTATTGAGGGTGCATTTGGTTCCATTTGTACTGTGATGTGGTTGTGTTTTTAAGAATAGCCTTTGTTGGTCGAATTGTGTGTGTGTGTGTGTGTGTGTGTGTGTGTGTGTGTGTGTGTGTGTGTGCGTGTGCGTGTGCGTGTGCAGGGGGGATTCCTGCATTGTATGGGAATTGTGTGGTCACATAAACAGAGGCATAGCATAACAAACACACTGCTCTCTCTCTCTGAGAGAGAGAGAGAGAGAGAGGGAGAGAGAGAGAGAGAGAGAGAGAGAGAGAGATGTTTTTTTGGTATACTGTAGGTTTGTTTTCTTGTGTTCTGTACCACAATGTGATAGTGATGCTGTGGGTTCATTGTTTAGAGAGAGAGAGAGAGAGAGAGAGAGAGAGAGAGAGAGAGAGAGAGAGAGAGAGAGAGAGAGAGAGAGAGAGAGAGAGAGAGAGAGAGAGAGAGAGAGAGAGAGAGAGAGAGATATGAATTCAATGAGAGACATTTCTAAATAGTCTCTCATTGAATTCATGGATATGGTTTAGTTTGTGTCTCATTCCTAAGACAATAATTTGATGACCGGCAGCGGTTCCGGTAGGAGACACAAAGAGTCTCCTTTGTGTCTCCTACCGGAACCGCTAGCCTACCGGTTATAGACATTATTGCCCTTGATATTCACATATCAGTCCAGTTTAAGACCCTGGTGCTAGCCTATAGGGCAGTGAAAGGAACGGCTCCTTCTTACCTCCGGGCTATGGTCGATGCCTACACCCCTGTCCGACCACTTCGGTCTGCCACCTCGGGGCGACTGGTTCCCTCGCCGCTCAGTGGTCCTTCTGGCCGATCTACACGGTCACGACTTTTCTCTGTTCTGGCCCCCACAGTGGTGGAATGAACTCCCCACTGATGTCAGGACAGCAGAGACACTGATGTCAGGACAGCAGAGACACTGATGTCAGGACAGCAGAGACACTGATGTCAGGACAGCAGAGACACTGATGTCAGGACAGCAGAGTCACTGATGTCAGGACAGCAGAGACACTGATGTCAGGACAGACACTGATGTCAGGACAGCAGAGACACTGATGTCAGGACAGCAGAGTCACTGATGTCAGGACAGACACTGATGTCAGGACAGCAGAGACACTGATGTCAGGACAGACACTGATGTCAGGACAGACACTGATGTCAGGACAGCAGAGACACTGATGTCAGGACAGACACTGATGTCAGGACAGACACTGATGTCAGGACAGCAGAGTCACTGCCCATCTTTCACCCCAGGCTGAAAACCCACCTCTTCAGGAAACACTACCTTTCCATTTTGCCTTGCCTACTTGTTGTCAATTCGTTTTACGATCTCTTGTTTTATTGGATCTTGTTTATTTTGATACACGTATTTGTTTTATCTCTTGCTCATTTGATTTTCCTATTTGTCTCATCTCTTTAAGAAAGTAGGTAGCTGATATATTGCACTTTTTACCTTAGCACTAGGTATACTCTTAGTTGCTTGTTTTAGAAGAGAATGCACTTAAGACTTCTGGTGATTAGTAGTTTTCTTGGTAATGTAATGTATATGTGTGTGTGTGTGTGTGTGTGTGTGTGTGTGTGTGTGTGTGTGTGTGTGTGTGTGTGTGTGTGTGTGTGTGTGTGTGTGTGTGTGTGTGTGTGTGTGTGTGTGTGTGTGTGTGTGTGTGTGTGTGTGTGTGTGTGTGTGTGTGTGTGTCTTTGCTTATTGCACTGTTGCTCAATGCCTTCAATGACAATATGTGCCGAACCGTGGACTGTAAATGGGACTACTTCGTGCGTGTGCGTGTGCGTGTGTGTGTTGTGTGTTGTGTGTGAGTAGAAGGAGGACACTTGAGCTTTGGAACGTCATATACGCGACAGTTATGAAAAAGAAAATGACTTTATTTTGCAATTGTAATAATAGCATATAGCCTTGTATGTGTATTTTTGTAGGCTACTAGATGTGACACACACACACACACACACACACACACACACACACACACACACACACACACACACACACACACACACACACACACACACACACACACACACAAACACACGTTTCTGGCCAGCTATCAACGGCAGCTGCTGTTGATAGCTGGCCACAGACAGACAGACAGACAGACAGACAGACAGACAGACAGACAGACAGACAGGTTTTGGTGTGTTTTGACCTGGTCATTTCTGTCTTGCTGTATCTGTCTGTCTGTCTGTCTGTCTGTCTGTCATAGTGGTCTGCATTTGAAGGCCAAATCAATAAACTTAACTGATTTGTCTCGCGTGTGTGTGTGCGTGCGCTTGTGTGCGCGTGTGTGTGTGTGTGTCCAGTAAAACACTGTAACCACATTATTGTTGTGTATTCTCCTTGTGGTGGTTCAATAAAAGAGCATTTGATGTGAATGAGCTGTAACTGAAGCTCTGCTGTGGTCAGCCAGGCCACTGGTATACTCAAAGTACAGTTACTTGAGTAAAAGTACTTGGATACTTTTCCAGGCCTGCCGGGACAGGAAGTGAGAAGGTAGTCTGGACTTTGAAGCCGGCGGCTCAGAGAATTAAAATGACCATATGAGGCAATATATGGACATCAAACACTCTGTGTGTGTGTGTGTGTGTGTGTGTGTGTGTGTGTGTGTGTGTGTGTGTGTGTGTGTGTATTTGAAATACTATATTTGTGAAGACCAAATCTCTCCACAAGCAGTGGTGAAAAAAAGTACTCAAATTATTTTACTTAAAGGAGTAGTTCACCCAAAAAATTACTTATTTTCTATCAATTGCACACCCTATGAAGCCTTGAATCCATGGATTCTTTTTAGTTTTTGTCGCATTCCTAAGCTAATAATTTGATTCCCGTGTCCTACCGGCTAATGTAACCGGTAGGAGACACAAAGTAGATTATTTGTGTCTCCTACCGGAAATACACACGGTCATCAAATTATTGTCTTAGGAATGCCTAGTACACCACTGCCTAGTCGTGGAGAAATGGTTCTTTGACGGTTAAAAATATATATATTTTTATAATGATCTTAAACCAGGTAAAGATGCAGGCCAGGATTAGACATCCTAAGGGCCCTATCTTCACCGGTACCTTACCCAATATTATCCCTAAACTTTTTTGCCATTTTGTATTATTTTTCAAAACATTTTCAAATAGTTCAAATAACCGATCTACAAGCTCACAACGTGTCGAGGTAGATCGGCTAGTTGAACTGTTTGAAAATGTTTTGAAAAATAGTTTTTAAAAAAAAACAGTTGTCAGGGTGTTGTGTGCATCGTGAGCTTGTAGATCAGCTATTTTCGGCTTTTAGATTCGGTGTCAGAAAATGACATTTTTTTGGTGGTAAATATGGCTTAAATCACTGAAATGTCATAAAATGTTATATAAAACGTGTGTGTGTGTGTGTGTGTGTGTGTGTGTGCGTGTGCGTGTGTGTTTGTGTGTGCGTGTGCGCACGCGTGTTCAGGTATTATGTGTTTACAACAGCCTCAGGGCACGTGTAACTTATCTGCCAGACATTCGTAACGGTTTGTGTAAGCGCGTGTGTGTGTGTGTGTGTGTGTGTACGTGTGTGTGTGTGTGTGTGTTTATGTGTGTGTGTGCGGTCAGTGTTCCAGAATAACTGTCCTTCTTTTCATCTATTCTTAGACGTCGTCTGACGGCCTGTTCTGAAAGACAGCCATTGTGTGTGTGACTGTGTGTGTGTGTGACTGTGTGTGTGTGTGTGTGTGTGTTCCCAGCAGTATCCTGATTTTAAATTAAGCGGCATGTGAGTGGGTTCAAAGTGCCACCCACCTGTGACAGACAGACAGACAGACAGACAGACAGACAGACAGACAGACAGAACATTTAGGCTAAAAGGATAACACCAAAAAGTCTCCATTCTGGTCCTATGTATTCAATTCATCCATCCATCCATCCATCCATCCATCCATCCATCCATCCATCCATCCATCCATCCATCCATCCTTCCATCCATCCATCCATCCATCCATCCATCCATCCAATGGGGTCGTCATGGTAACAGTTCCAGCAGAGAGCTCCAGACTCTCCTCTCCATGAGCATCATGATCCACTTCCTCCTGGGGGGTCCCGAGGCGTCCCCCCCCCCCCCCCCATCTGGTCCTCGGTGTGCCCCGGGGTCTCCTCCTCCTCCCAGGGGGACGTGCATGGAGGACCTGTTGGGAGACGAAGGCCACGATCATAACACCAGAGGCAGCTCCACTGATCATGTTCAACCCAGATTTGGCACAAACAAAGGGGAATGAACTCGTTCTCATGCTATGCAAACAAAGATGTGGAATGCCCTACCCAAAGGAGTAAAGGAGTGTAAAACCCTACTCACTTTGCCCTTAAAAAACACCTTCAGGAGGCTGCACTTCCAAACTGCCCCCCCCCCCACTAAACCCCCCCCCCCCCCCACTAACCCCACTGTCTTGTACATATGTATTTTTCATACCAGTAACCTGTAAGCTGATTGTATGACGATTGTATATCTTATATGTCATCATCATTTCAAACAAGCTTAATATGCATCATATTTTGAGTTGGGGGGGGGGGAAGGTGGGGTCCGCGGCCAAATACATATAATTTTGGGGGTCCTTGACATGAAAACGTTTTGTTCCAGGGACCGCCAGAGGCAAAGATTTGAGTTAAAAATGTTGTTTAAACACACTGGCCCTCATTTATCAACGCGGTGTCGACCAAATAATGGGCGTACGGCGAGATCACCGCAAACTTTCTGCATTTATCAATATATATATAACAATATATATATAACAATATATATATAACAATATATATATATAACAATATATATATAACAATATATATATATAACAATATATATATATAACAATATATATATAACAATATATATATATAACAATATATATATAACAATATATATATAACAATATATATATAACAATATATATATATAACAATATATATATAACAATATATATATAACAATATATATATATAACAATATATATATATATAACAATATATATATAACAATATATATATAACAATATATATATATAACAATATATATATAACAATATATATATATAACAATATATATATATAACAATATATATATAACAATATATATATAACATTATATATATAACAATATATATATAACAATATATATATATAACAATATATATATAACAATATATATATAACAATATATATATATAACAATATATATATATATAACAATATATATATAACAATATATATAACAATATATATATATAACAATATATATATAACAATATATATATAACAATATATATATATAACAATATATATATATAACAATATATATATAACAATATATATATATAACAATATATATATAACAATATATATATAACAATATATATATAACAATATATATATCCTGACGTTGTATTCAGCGTACGGCTCAGATCTCACGACAGGTCGGAGGCAGTCGTTGACTTTGGCTGAACCCGTTTGTTCCATAATGTGGAGCAGCATGTCTGACCATCTGACAGGCATCTGGACACAATGTATCCACTCCTAAATGTATATCTAACACACTAATAAATAATCCCTGTGAAAATATAACATTTTATAAAGTCATCTAAACAAACTGCTTTAACAGTCATTCAGATAAGATTGCAGATCTGGCTCCATTGGCTATTTGAAAATAGCAGATCTACAAGCTCACCACGCGTCGCATCGCCAGCCGTTGTGAGCTTGTGGATCTGCTGTTTTCATACGAGCGCTTCGGGGGTTTGGACCGGCTGCTGTAATCTTTTCTTTTCTTTCTTCCACTGTACAGTTCATAGTGCTGTATCCACTGTACAGTTCATAGTGCTGTATCCACTGTACAGTTCATAGTGCTGTATTCACTGTACAGTTCATAGTGCTGTATTCACTGTACAGTTCATAGTGCTGTATTCACTGTACAGTTCATAGTGCTGTATCCACTGTACAGTTCATAGTGCTGTATTCACTGTACAGTTCATAGTGCTGTATTCACTGTACAGTTCATAGTGCTGTATTCACTGTACAGTTCATAGTGCTGTATTCACTGTACAGTTCATAGTGCTGTATTCACTGTACAGTTCATAGTGCTGTATTCACTGTACAGTTCATAGTGCTGTATTCACTGTACAGTTCATAGTGCTGTATCCACTGTACAGTTCATAGTGCTGTATTCACTGTACAGTTCATAGTGCTGTATTCACTGTACAGTTCATAGTGCTGTATTCACTGTACAGTTCATAGTGCTGTATTCACTGTACAGTTCATAGTGCTGTATTCACTGTACAGTTCATAGTGCTGTATTCACTGTACAGTTCATAGAATGTATTCACTGTACAGTTCATAGTGCTGTATTCACTGTACAGTTCATAGTGCTGTATTCACTGTACAGTTCATAGTGCTGTATTCACTGTACAGTTCATAGAATGTATGCTCTGTTTAACATGAGTTGAGGGGGGATGGGGGGGGGGGGCACATGTGTGTATTGTGTATCTATACTGTATGTAATGTTTTACGTATGTGCATAGGACCCCCTAGGACCCCCTCTACAATGAGATGCTGCATCTCAAGGGGCCATCCTCTCAATACAATCTGACCTGTGTGTGTGTGTGTGTGTGTGTGTGTGTGTGTGTGTGTGTGTGTGTGTGTGTGTGTGTGTGTGTGTGTGTGTGTGTGTGTGTGTGTGTGTGTGTGTGTGTGTGTGTGTGTGTGTGTGTGTGTGTGTGTCATTAACGTTTGTCTCAGACGAGCAGAGGGTGGCTGATGAAATACTAGATCTACTGCTGACACCAACCTCTCTCTCTTTCCACTGTCCGTCTATGTCTCTCTCTCTCTGTCTCTCTCTCTCTATGTGCATAGCAGATGTACAAGCTCACAGCGCGTCACTTTGTGCCGCGCTGTGAGCTTGTACATCTGCTACTTTGAAAACTGTGAAAATGTTGCATAATTTTTTTTTTTTTAAATCAAAAACCTTCCGGAGGAGATACTCTGTAACGCTTCAGTCTGAGGCTCTATGTAGCTCTGAGGAAAGTGAGTGGGTGGACACACACACACACACACACACACACACACACACACACACACACACACACACACACCGTCTGTTACAGTCTGCTGAGCTGGCACCATGCTGTGTGTGTGTGTGTGTGCGCGTGCGCGCGCGTGTGTGTGTGTGTATGTGTGTGGGGGTGGGTGGGTGTCATCGTGATGTGGCATGTTTAGCCGCTGCGTACACACACACACACACACACACACACACACACACACACACACACACACACACACACACACACACACACACACACACACACACACACACACACACACACACACACACACACACACACACACAGGGTACAGCCTTCCTTGAATAACGGTGTTCTTGTTTCCCAGAGCTCTGTGTGTGTGCATGTGTGTGTGAGTGTCTGAGTGTGCGCGCGCGTGTGTGTGTGTGTGTTTGTGCAATGCCAAGCTGCAGATCACCTCAGCCTGTAGCTTCACTTCACCTGCTTATGATGAGCATGGATTTGTTCTCATGTTTTTGTTCATTACGGCTGTTTTTCGTGATTTAGACAGCATGTCATATAGACCAGATGCAGGGTTCATTGTTTACCTGTGATCCTATAGTTTACTGAGACACTACACTGTCTCTGTATTCTATGATCCTATAGTTTACTGAGACACTACACTGTCTCTGTATTCTATGATCCTATAGTTTACTGAGACACTACACTGTCTCTGTATTCTATGATCCTATAGTTTACTGAGACACTACACTGTCTCTCTGTATTCTATGATCCTATAGTTTACTGAGACACTACACTGTCTCTGTATTCTATGATCCTATAGTTTACTGAGACACTACACTGTCTCTGTATTCTATGATCCTATAGTTTACTGAGACACTACACTGTCTCTGTATTCTATGATCCTATAGTTTACTGAGACACTACACTGTCTCTCTGTATTCTATGATCCTATAGTTTACTGAGACACTACACTGTCTCTGTATTCTATGATCCTATAGTTTACTGAGACACTACACTGTCTCTGTATTCTATGATCCTATAGTTTACTGAGACACTACACTGTCTCTCTGTATTCTATGATCCTATAGTTTACTGAGACTCTACACTGTCTCTGTGTATTCTATGTATATGTTTACCTTATTTACTGTCTCTCTGGATAAAGAGTTATCTGATAAATGACTAAAATGTAAAGTTATACTAGAACCATGTTTTCTAGCACTTATCCTCCCTCCCTGTCTGTCTGTCTGTATGTCTGTCTCTCTCTCTCTCCCCTGCCCTCTCTCGCCCCTGTCTCTCAGTCATTCTATTTTCACTCTCATTTCTGTTTTTATTTTTTTGGCAAAAACCTCCCCTTTGGTCTCACTTCCTTTAACACACACACACGCACGCACGCGCGCACACGCACACACACACACACACTCTCTCTCTATCTCCTCTTGCGTGTTCCGTGGATGACTCTGGGTGGTTTGGCCCACAATGCATTGCGGTGTGGAGACATGAAGTTCATTGATTGATTGATTTATTGATTGAATACTTTATTATGAGACAGACATGTAAAACAGCACAGAGGTAACAGTCAGACACTTAGTCTAAAAGGATCACATAATACCAACAAGTCCATGCGGTCTTGTTTCCATTGAGGTCCTATGTATTCAATTAATCAACATAACATAACATGGGGGGGGGGTTGAAGGTAGTGAATGCCATCGCCTTGTTATGGGAGAAGTGATAATTGACCCTTTGACCTCCTGAAAGGTGGATTTTCAGGCCTGTTTTAAGGAAAGCCAGTGATGTGAATAAGAGCTCCATCCACTGCAGCCTTTACTATGTCTACATCAGCATCTCCAGGTGCATTGACCACAGTGCAATCCCTTTCTTATCATTTGGGTCAGTCTCTGTTAATTCAGATCTCCTGACAGAAACTCCTCCTTCTTACCTGAGAACTCTGTCTCAGGAGTGAAGTTGACAATGGGGTGAATACTGTTTCCTCTTCTTTGATGCGTGTTGTCTTTAATGGATGGCCCATCCTCATAGCCATCCAACACAATGGTTGTAGATGAGCCATAATGCTGGATGAGGCTTAAATAGTGCTGCCTTGATTGCATATTGATTGAGAGGCAGCAGGCTAGACATGCCCGGACGCAGGGCTAGGTGAGCTTGTAGATATAGCCATTTTAAGCTCCCGGCTGACATTTTGGACGCCATCTTGGAAATGACGCCTTTCCTGGAAGGTATATTTTCCTAAATGTGTAGTATGTTCTTAAGCATGCATAGAGGTACCAGAATCAGTTGAAAAATCCCTTACGACATTTCTTCCATTTGAGATATAGCCATTTTAAGCTCCCCACAGCCATCTGGGACGCCATCTTGAAAATGGTGGCTTTCTGGGGAGTATATTTTGGTAAACTTTTAGTATTTTATTTAGCATGCCCAATACTACCAGAATCCATTGACAAACCTTTTGTATCAATTCTTTTGAGGTTAAGTGATTTTTTTTCATAGAAGTACATGCACCAGACTTATTCTCTCTCTCTCTCTCTCTCTCTCTCTCTCTCTCTCTCTCTCTCTCTCTCTCTCTCTCTCTCTCTCTCTCTCTCTCTCTCTCTCTCTCTGTCCATCTGTGTCCTGATAATGAAGCTGTGAAGGAGACCACTGAGGTGCCACTAACTCCATTATTCACTCTCTACTGCTCTCTCTCTCTCTCTCTCTCGCTCTCTCTCTCTCTCTCTCTCATATCAGTGTGTCTCTCTCCCTCTGTGTCAATGTCAAGTGACTTTCACACATGCACTGTACTATGGAAGTGTTCCAGACTGTAAACGGGGGGGGGGGGGAGCACCATTCCTGCTCAGTAGGATCAGACATGCTACATGACTTCATGAGTTAAGTCGGGGTTAAACAAACGTGTTGACGATGCTTCTGTTGTTTTTAGATTTTTATCCCCCTTTTTCTCCCCAATTTCACTTGCCCGCCAAGGACGCAGATGTGCGTTCTACGCATAGAGTTAAACATAATAGAGAGGGTACCCGATATCCCCTCCATCCACCTGCATTGAGTTGCTCACACAGCGCATGGGCCCAAATCACCCCCTTCTTCCTGGTTGTGAAATGTGGTGGGCGGGGCCTATTTGGGGGCTCCTGCGCGTCACTTCTGTGACACGTTTTGCCTCACAGAAGCGTTTTCGCTCGTTCGTGACAGAAGCCCCAGGCCGTTTTAAACTGCAGTACCATGAATGGCCAGCATGTCCGTTCGGCTTCAATGAAACCACTGGGTTCTGAGGGCTTGGTTCTATGTTCAACATTTTTTTTTTGTTGAAAGTTCCACAAGGGGCGCTCTAACACAGTTTGGGAATGATCCCTCGTCACACAGAGAAGCAGTACACGGATGTGACGTCATCTTGGGAAGCTGTGTCCAGAATAGATCCATTCCCCATTCCAACGTAGGACAGTGATATACTCTTTACCTGCCATTGACGAGATTTATCGTTTTTCTCTGCATGGCTCAGCCAGCCGTCGACGAGATTTTTGAAAAAAAAAATATATTATTTTGTTTAAAAAAAAAAATTTGTTTATCACAAAGGAAGCAGGAGATAACGCGATGCGAAGATTTTCTGCTCCATTCACTTCAATGTTAAAAAATAAACTGAGAAAAAATTCACATTTTACCTATTTTTGCAATGTATTTTCAATGGCAGGGAAGGGGGTAGATTGTGTATATACTCTGGCAGTTAAAGAGTTAATCCAAAATTAACAAATGTAATCAATAAGTAAGTAATCAATAAGCTCTGGTCCGTAATGGGATAGCAGCGTTCCACTGCTGGATACTATATATATATATATAGTATATATATATAGTCTGTCTATATATATATAGTCTATATATACTCTGGCAGTTAAAGAGTTAATCCAAAATTAACAAATGTAATCAATAAGTAAGTAATCAATAAGCTCTGGTCCGTAATGGGATAGCAGCGTTCCACTGCTGGATTTCATCATCTTTTTACCTCGGTAAAGGTGAGCAGTGTTCATTAGAAAAGTTTTTATTAGCCTTTTACTAGCTTTTATTTGGTCATGGGGTTAAACCTGGTAAACGTCTTTATTCTCATTACACATGAGAGCATTCATTACGTGATCCATCGTGCGATCGAAGGACTCGCTTCCAGACTGAACAGCCTTGACAACGAGTTGTCAAGGCGATGCGACACCGCATCTGTTATTTTTAGACCACACAGAGTTAAACTTGCACCAGCGTTGCCAGATGTTGTGAGAGAAATAAGCAACCAGATCTAGGGAAACAAGCCCAAAAGAAGCAACTGGCACTTAGGCCATTATGAGCACTTTAATTAAACCTACATTGAAATTATATAGGCTACTGTGTACATTGAAAATAGCCGATCTACAAGCCAATCTACAAGCAAATCGGAAATAGCCGATCTACAAGCTCACAGCGCTTTAGAAACAAGACCAATGATCCGACATGCTGATCCAAACGTTTGAGACATCTACCCCTTTGTGAATGGATTGTTAGTTTGTGCTTACAGAAAATACACCTTCCTTTAGAAACTTTATTTACCCTGCATCTACCACCAGCTTAGTGAATCAGGGCCAATTGTCCCCACCTGATTCCCCGGACATTTTACTGTGTTCATATGAGAAGTCATCTTCAGACACATGCCTCTCTCTCTCTCTCTCTCTCTCAGCTAAGGGGTCCCTCATCTCTCAGCTAAGGGGTCCCTGCTTCATCTCTCTCTCAGCTAAGGGGTCCCTGGTTCACCTCTCTCTCAGCTAAGGGGTCCCTGCTTCATCTCTCTCTCAGCTAAGGGGTCCCTGCTTCATCTCTCTCTCAGCTAAGGGGTCCCTGCTTCATCTCTCTCTCAGCTAAGGGGTCCCTGCTTCATCACTCTCTCAGCTAAGGGGTCCCTGCTTCATCTCTCTCTCAGCTAAGGGGTCCCTGCTTCATCTCTCTCTCAGCTAAGGGGTCCCTGCTTCATCTCTCTCAGCTAAGGGGTCCCTGCTTCATCTCTCTCTCAGCTAAGGGGTCCCTGCTTCATCTCTCCCAGCTAAGGGGTCCCTGCTTCATCTCTCTTTCAGCTAAGGGGTCCCTGCTTCATCTCTCTCAGCTAAGGGGTCCCTGCTTCATCTCTCTTTCAGCTAAGGGGTCCCTGCTTCATCTCTCTCTCTCAGCTAAGGGGTCCCTGCTTCATCTCTCTCTCTCTCAGCTAAGGGGTCCCTGATTCATCTCTCTCTCAGCTAAGGGGTCCCTGCTTCATCTCTCTCTCTCAGCTAAGGGGTCCCTGCTTCATCTCTCTCTCTCAGCTAAGGGGTCCCTGCTTCATCTCTCTCTCTCTCAGCTAAGGGGTCCCTGCTTCATCTCTCCACACAGGAAGACAGTGATTGTACATATTTATGTCTGCCTGCTCACTGTAATCCAGTCTTTTTTTAGTATCTGGAATTTCTCAGGGTTTTTAACACGTGTGTACACGTGCAGCTCTCTGTGTGTGTGTGTGTGTGTGTGTGTGTGTGTGTGTGTGTGTGTGTGTGTGTGTGTGTGTGTGTGTGTGTGTGTGTGTGTGTGTGTGTGTGTGTGTGTGTGTGTGTGTGTGTGTGTGTGTGTGTGTGTGTGTGTGTGTGTGTGACAGGGCATTAAGTTGAAGTGCAGTTTCATCTCTTTGAGTGCTGTAATCCACACCACACACACACACACACACACACACACACACACACACACACACACACACACACACACACACACACACACACACCAGTGTTTCTCATGCTGGACATTCTAAACTCTTCTGAGTGTAACTTAGTGTTCAGAAACATCCTCTTCCTCTCTCTGACATGGTGTCATCTTCACCCTGTCATCCCTGACACTGTTTTATCTCTCTCTCACACACACACACACACACACACACACACACACACACACACACACACACACTGTTTTATCTCTCACACACACACACACACACACACACACACACACACACACACACACACACACACACACACACACACACACACTGTTTTATCTCTCTCACACACACACACACACACTGTTTTATCTCTCTCACACACACACCAATGTGTGGGGGGGGGGGGGGGGGGGGGGCTGTGGTTAAGTAGAACTATGCTCACTGGAAACCGGCGTTTTGGTCTGCCCTCAGCCTTCCAAGTGGCCTTATAACCAAAACCATCCATTTCTATGATGGAGGAACAAGTTCAAATGTTACTAACTTTCCGTGGTTTTGTCGGCTCCGAGGACGCTATTGTTAAATGAGTTTCGTTGGGAAGCGAACGCACAGATGTAAATCCCGCCCACTTCATTTGATTGGGTAAAGCACGGCCTGCTTCCTGATCTATAGGCACGCCCACTTGTAAGCTAACGCTCACACGTTCTGAACGACGGCTCCCGACAGATTCAGTAGCGCAGCTCTGAATCTGTTCTTGAGGGATTACTCTCACACACACACACACACACACACACACACACACACACACACACACACACACACACACACACACACACACACACACACACACACACACAATTTTTATGTTCCAGATGAAGAGACAGTGTAGTGTCTCAGTAAACTATAGGATCATAGAATACAGAGACAGTGTAGTGTCTCAGTAAACTATAGGATCATAGAATACATAGACAGTGTAGTGTCTCAGTAAACTATAGGATCATAGAATACAGAGAGACAGTGTAGTGTCTCAGTAAACTATAGGATCATAGAATACATAGAGACAGTGTAGTGTCTCAGTAAACTATAGGATCATAGAATACAGAGAGACAGTGTAGTGTCTCAGTAAACTATAGGATCATAGAATACAGAGAGACAGTGTAGTGTCTCAGTAAACTATAGGATCATAGAATACAGAGACAGTGTAGTGTCTCAGTAAACTATAGGATCATAGAATACAGAGAGACAGTGTAGTGTCTCAGTAAACTATAGGATCATAGAATACAGAGAGACAGTGTAGTGTCTCAGTAAACTATAGGATCATAGAATACATAGAGACAGTGTAGTGTCTCAGTAAACTATAGGATCATAGAATACAGAGACAGTGTAGTGTCTCAGTAAACTATAGGATCATAGAATACAGAGACAGTGTAGTGTCTCAGTAAACTATAGGATCATAGAATACAGAGACAGTGTAGTGTCTCAGTAAACTATAGGATCATAGAATACAGAGAGACAGTGTAGTGTCTCAGTAAACTATAGGATCATAGAATACAGAGAGACAGTGTAGTGTCTCAGTAAACTATAGGATCATAGAATACAGAGAGACAGTGTAGTGTCTCAGTAAACTATAGGATCATAGAATACAGAGAGACAGTGTAGTGTCTCAGTAAACTATAGGATCATAGAATACATAGAGACAGTGTAGTGTCTCAGTAAACTATAGGATCATAGAATACAGAGACAGTGTAGTGTCTCAGTAAACTATAGGATCATAGAATACAGAGAGACAGTGTAGTGTCTCAGTAAACTATAGGATCATAGAATACAGAGACAGTGTAGTGTCTCAGTAAACTATAGGATCATAGAATACAGAGAGACAGTGTAGTGTCTCAGTAAACTATAGGATCATAGAATACAGAGAGACAGTGTAGTGTCTCAGTAAACTATAGGATCATAGAATACAGAGAGACAGTGTAGTGTCTCAGTAAACTATAGGATCATAGAATACAGAGAGACAGTGTAGTGTCTCAGTAAACTATAGGATCATAGAATACATAGAGACAGTGTAGTGTCTCAGTAAACTATAGGATCATAGAATACAGAGAGACAGTGTAGTGTCTCAGTAAACTATAGGATCATAGAATACAGAGAGACAGTGTAGTGTCTCAGTAAACTATAGGATCATAGAATACAGAGACAGTGTAGTGTCTCAGTAAACTATAGGATCATAGAATACAGAGACAGTGTAGTGTCTCAGTAAACTATAGGATCATAGAATACATAGAGACAGTGTAGTGTCTCAGTAAACTATAGGATCATAGAATACAGAGAGACAGTGTAGTGTCTCAGTAAACTATAGGATCATAGAATACAGAGACAGTGTAGTGTCTCAGTAAACTATAGGATCATAGAATACAGAGACAGTGTAGTGTCTCAGTAAACTATAGGATCATAGAATACAGAGACAGTGTAGTGTCTCAGTAAACTATAGGATCATAGAATACAGAGAGACAGTGTAGTGTCTCAGTAAACTATAGGATCATAGAATACATAGAGACAGTGTAGTGTCTCAGTAAACTATAGGATCATAGAATACAGAGACAGTGTAGTGTCTCAGTAAACTATAGGATCATAGAATACAGAGACAGTGTAGTGTCTCATTAAACTATAGGATCATAGAATACAGAGAGACAGTGTAGTGTCTCAGTAAACTATAGGATCATAGAATACAGAGAGACAGTGTAGTGTCTCAGTAAACTATAGGATCATAGAATACAGAGACAGTGTAGTGTCTCAGTAAACTATAGGATCATAGAATACAGAGAGACAGTGTAGTGTCTCAGTAAACTATAGGATCATAGAATACAGAGAGACAGTGTAGTGTCTCAGTAAACTATAGGATCATAGAATACAGAGACAGTGTAGTGTCTCAGTAAACTATAGGATCATAGAATACAGAGAGACAGTGTAGTGTCTCAGTAAACTATAGGATCATAGAATACAGAGAGACAGTGTAGTGTCTCAGTAAACTATAGGATCATAGAATACAGAGAGACAGTGTAGTGTCTCAGTAAACTATAGGATCATAGAATACAGAGAGACAGTGTAGTGTCTCAGTAAACTATAGGATCATAGAATACATAGAGACAGTGTAGTGTCTCAGTAAACTATAGGATCATAGAATACAGAGAGACAGTGTAGTGTCTCAGTAAACTATAGGATCATAGAATACAGAGAGACAGTGTAGTGTCTCAGTAAACTATAGGATCATAGAATACAGAGACAGTGTAGTGTCTCAGTAAACTATAGGATCATAGAATACAGAGACAGTGTAGTGTCTCAGTAAACTATAGGATCATAGAATACATAGAGACAGTGTAGTGTCTCAGTAAACTATAGGATCATAGAATACAGAGAGACAGTGTAGTGTCTCAGTAAACTATAGGATCATAGAATACAGAGACAGTGTAGTGTCTCAGTAAACTATAGGATCATAGAATACAGAGACAGTGTAGTGTCTCAGTAAACTATAGGATCATAGAATACAGAGACAGTGTAGTGTCTCAGTAAACTATAGGATCATAGAATACAGAGAGACAGTGTAGTGTCTCAGTAAACTATAGGATCATAGAATACATGAAGACAGTGTAGTGTCTCAGTAAACTATAGGATCATAGAATACAGAGACAGTGTAGTGTCTCAGTAAACTATAGGATCATAGAATACAGAGACAGTGTAGTGTCTCAGTAAACTATAGGATCATAGAATACAGAGAGACAGTGTAGTGTCTCAGTAAACTATAGGATCATAGAATACAGAGAGACAGTGTAGTGTCTCAGTAAACTATAGGATCATAGAATACAGAGACAGTGTAGTGTCTCAGTAAACTATAGGATCATAGAATACAGAGAGACAGTGTAGTGTCTCAGTAAACTATAGGATCATAGAATACAGAGAGACAGTGTAGTGTCTCAGTAAACTATAGGATCATAGAATACAGAGACAGTGTAGTGTCTCAGTAAACTATAGGATCATAGAATACAGAGACAGTGTAGTGTCTCAGTAAACTATAGGATCATAGAATACAGAGAGACAGTGTAGTGTCTCAGTAAACTATAGGATCATAGAATACAGAGACAGTGTAGTGTCTCAGTAAACTATAGGATCATAGAATACAGAGACAGTGTAGTGTCTCAGTAAACTATAGGATCATAGAATACAGAGACAGTGTAGTGTCTCAGTAAACTATAGGATCATAGAATACAGAGAGACAGTGTAGTGTCTCAGTAAACTATAGGATCATAGAATACAGAGAGACAGTGTAGTGTCTCAGTAAACTATAGAATACAGAGACAGTGTAGTGTCTCAGTAAACTATAGGATCATAGAATACAGAGACAGTGTAGTGTCTCAGTAAACTATAGGATCATAGAATACAGAGACAGTGTAGTGTCTCAGTAAACTATAGGATCATAGAATACAGAGACAGTGTAGTGTCTCAGTAAACTATAGGATCATAGAATACAGAGACAGTGTAGTGTCTCAGTAAACTATAGGATCATAGAATACAGAGAGACAGTGTAGTGTCTCAGTAAACTATAGGATCATAGAATACAGAGAGACAGTGTAGTGTCTCAGTAAACTATAGGATCATAGAATACAGAGAGACAGTGTAGTGTCTCAGTAAACTATAGGATCATAGAATACATAGACAGTGTAGTGTCTCAGTAAACTATAGGATCATAGAATACAGAGAGACAGTGTAGTGTCTCAGTAAACTATAGGATCATAGAATACAGAGAGACAGTGTAGTGTCTCAGTAAACTATAGGATCATAGAATACAGAGAGACAGTGTAGTGTCTCAGTAAACTATAGGATCATAGAATACAGAGACAGTGTAGTGTCTCAGTAAACTATAGGATCATAGAATACAGAGACAGTGTAGTGTCTCAGTAAACTATAGGATCATAGAATACAGAGACAGTGTAGTGTCTCAGTAAACTATAGGATCATAGAATACAGAGAAAGTGTAGTGTCTCAGTAAACTATAGGATCATAGAATACAGAGAGACAGTGTAGTGTCTCAGTAAACTATAGGATCATAGAATACATAGAGACAGTGTAGTGTCTCAGTAAACTATAGGATCATAGAATACAGACACAGTGTAGTGTCTCAGTAAACTATAGGATCATAGAATACAGAGACAGTGTAGTGTCTCAGTAAACTATAGGATCATAGAATACAGAGACAGTGTAGTGTCTCAGTAAACTATAGGATCATAGAATACAGAGACAGTGTAGTGTCTCAGTAAACTATAGGATCATAGAATACAGAGACAGTGTAGTGTCTCAGTAAACTATAGGATCATAGAATACAGAGACAGTGTAGTGTCTCAGTAAACTATAGGATCATAGAATACAGAGACAGTGTAGTGTCTCAGTAAACTATAGGATCATAGAATACAGAGAGACAGTGTAGTGTCTCAGTAAACTATAGGATCATAGAATACAGAGAGACAGTGTAGTGTCTCAGTAAACTATAGGATCATAGAATACAGAGACAGTGTAGTGTCTCAGTAAACTATAGGATCATAGAATACAGAGACAGTGTAGTGTCTCAGTAAACTATAGGATCATAGAATACATAGAGACAGTGTAGTGTCTCAGTAAACTATAGGATCATAGAATACAGAGAGACAGTGTAGTGTCTCAGTAAACTATAGGATCATAGAATACAGAGACAGTGTAGTGTCTCAGTAAACTATAGGATCATAGAATACAGAGACAGTGTAGTGTCTCAGTAAACTATAGGATCATAGAATACAGAGACAGTGTAGTGTCTCAGTAAACTATAGGATCATAGAATACATAGAGACAGTGTAGTGTCTCAGTAAACTATAGGATCATAGAATACAGAGAGACAGTGTAGTGTCTCAGTAAACTATAGGATCATAGAATACAGAGACAGTGTAGTGTCTCAGTAAACTATAGGATCATAGAATACAGAGACAGTGTAGTGTCTCAGTAAACTATAGGATCATAGAATACAGAGACAGTGTAGTGTCTCAGTAAACTATAGGATCATAGAATACAGAGAGACAGTGTAGTGTCTCAGTAAACTATAGGATCATAGAATACAGAGACAGTGTAGTGTCTCAGTAAACTATAGGATCATAGAATACAGAGACAGTGTAGTGTCTCAGTAAACTATAGGATCATAGAATACAGAGACAGTGTAGTGTCTCAGTAAACTATAGGATCATAGAATACAGAGAGACAGTGTAGTGTCTCAGTAAACTATAGGATCATAGAATACAGAGAGACAGTGTAGTGTCTCAGTAAACTATAGGATCATAGAATACAGAGACAGTGTAGTGTCTCAGTAAACTATAGGATCATAGAATACAGAGACAGTGTAGTGTCTCAGTAAACTATAGGATCATAGAATACAGAGACAGTGTAGTGTCTCAGTAAACTATAGGATCATAGAATACAGAGAGACAGTGTAGTGTCTCAGTAAACTATAGGATCATAGAATACAGAGACAGTGTAGTGTCTCAGTAAACTATAGGATCATAGAATACAGAGACAGTGTAGTGTCTCAGTAAACTATAGGATCATAGAATACAGAGACAGTGTAGTGTCTCAGTAAACTATAGGATCATAGAATACAGAGAGACAGTGTAGTGTCTCAGTAAACTATAGGATCATAGAATACATAGAGACAGTGTAGTGTCTCAGTAAACTATAGGATCATAGAATACAGAGACAGTGTAGTGTCTCAGTAAACTATAGGATCATAGAATACAGAGACAGTGTAGTGTCTCAGTAAACTATAGGATCATAGAATACAGAGAGACAGTGTAGTGTCTCAGTAAACTATAGGATCATAGAATACAGAGAGACAGTGTAGTGTCTCAGTAAACTATAGGATCATAGAATACAGAGACAGTGTAGTGTCTCAGTAAACTATAGGATCATAGAATACAGAGAGACAGTGTAGTGTCTCAGTAAACTATAGGATCATAGAATACAGAGAGACAGTGTAGTGTCTCAGTAAACTATAGGATCATAGAATACAGAGACAGTGTAGTGTCTCAGTAAACTATAGGATCATAGAATACAGAGAGACAGTGTAGTGTCTCAGTAAACTATAGGATCATAGAATACAGAGAGACAGTGTAGTGTCTCAGTAAACTATAGGATCATAGAATACAGAGAGACAGTGTAGTGTCTCAGTAAACTATAGGATCATAGAATACAGAGAGACAGTGTAGTGTCTCAGTAAACTATAGGATCATAGAATACATAGAGACAGTGTAGTGTCTCAGTAAACTATAGGATCATAGAATACAGAGAGACAGTGTAGTGTCTCAGTAAACTATAGGATCATAGAATACAGAGAGACAGTGTAGTGTCTCAGTAAACTATAGGATCATAGAATACAGAGACAGTGTAGTGTCTCAGTAAACTATAGGATCATAGAATACAGAGACAGTGTAGTGTCTCAGTAAACTATAGGATCATAGAATACATAGAGACAGTGTAGTGTCTCAGTAAACTATAGGATCATAGAATACAGAGAGACAGTGTAGTGTCTCAGTAAACTATAGGATCATAGAATACAGAGACAGTGTAGTGTCTCAGTAAACTATAGGATCATAGAATACAGAGACAGTGTAGTGTCTCAGTAAACTATAGGATCATAGAATACAGAGACAGTGTAGTGTCTCAGTAAACTATAGGATCATAGAATACAGAGAGACAGTGTAGTGTCTCAGTAAACTATAGGATCATAGAATACAGAGAGACAGTGTAGTGTCTCAGTAAACTATAGGATCATAGAATACAGAGACAGTGTAGTGTCTCAGTAAACTATAGGATCATAGAATACAGAGAGACAGTGTAGTGTCTCAGTAAACTATAGGATCATAGAATACAGAGAGACAGTGTAGTGTCTCAGTAAACTATAGGATCATAGAATACAGAGACAGTGTAGTGTCTCAGTAAACTATAGGATCATAGAATACAGAGACAGTGTAGTGTCTCAGTAAACTATAGGATCATAGAATACAGAGAGACAGTGTAGTGTCTCAGTAAACTATAGGATCATAGAATACAGAGACAGTGTAGTGTCTCAGTAAACTATAGGATCATAGAATACAGAGACAGTGTAGTGTCTCAGTAAACTATAGGATCATAGAATACAGAGACAGTGTAGTGTCTCAGTAAACTATAGGATCATAGAATACAGAGAGACAGTGTAGTGTCTCAGTAAACTATAGGATCATAGAATACAGAGAGACAGTGTAGTGTCTCAGTAAACTATAGAATACAGAGACAGTGTAGTGTCTCAGTAAACTATAGGATCATAGAATACAGAGACAGTGTAGTGTCTCAGTAAACTATAGGATCATAGAATACAGAGACAGTGTAGTGTCTCAGTAAACTATAGGATCATAGAATACAGAGACAGTGTAGTGTCTCAGTAAACTATAGGATCATAGAATACAGAGACAGTGTAGTGTCTCAGTAAACTATAGGATCATAGAATACAGAGAGACAGTGTAGTGTCTCAGTAAACTATAGGATCATAGAATACAGAGAGACAGTGTAGTGTCTCAGTAAACTATAGGATCATAGAATACAGAGAGACAGTGTAGTGTCTCAGTAAACTATAGGATCATAGAATACATAGACAGTGTAGTGTCTCAGTAAACTATAGGATCATAGAATACAGAGAGACAGTGTAGTGTCTCAGTAAACTATAGGATCATAGAATACAGAGAGACAGTGTAGTGTCTCAGTAAACTATAGGATCATAGAATACAGAGAGACAGTGTAGTGTCTCAGTAAACTATAGGATCATAGAATACAGAGACAGTGTAGTGTCTCAGTAAACTATAGGATCATAGAATACAGAGACAGTGTAGTGTCTCAGTAAACTATAGGATCATAGAATACAGAGACAGTGTAGTGTCTCAGTAAACTATAGGATCATAGAATACAGAGACAGTGTAGTGTCTCAGTAAACTATAGGATCATAGAATACAGAGAGACAGTGTAGTGTCTCAGTAAACTATAGGATCATAGAATACATAGAGACAGTGTAGTGTCTCAGTAAACTATAGGATCATAGAATACAGACACAGTGTAGTGTCTCAGTAAACTATAGGATCATAGAATACAGAGACAGTGTAGTGTCTCAGTAAACTATAGGATCATAGAATACAGAGACAGTGTAGTGTCTCAGTAAACTATAGGATCATAGAATACAGAGACAGTGTAGTGTCTCAGTAAACTATAGGATCATAGAATACAGAGACAGTGTAGTGTCTCAGTAAACTATAGGATCATAGAATACAGAGACAGTGTAGTGTCTCAGTAAACTATAGGATCATAGAATACAGAGACAGTGTAGTGTCTCAGTAAACACACACACACCAGGGTTTCCGCTAGGCATTTTTTGGGCCGGCCACCATGGCCGGCAGGATTATATTTTACCGGCCAAAGAATACATTTACCGGCCATATATTATAATTAACGTCACATGCGTGTTTGCACTGCATACATGCACCCAACTGATCGTTACACTTCGTTATGTTAGAGCTGCGCTTCTTTCCACTTTATCACAGATGCAATCTGTTCCTGTTTTTATAGATAACTAAATGATATGATCTACTATATCATGCAGAGATGTCGCTGATGATGCGTGACGAATACCAAAACGCCCGCTCGCCCCAAAACACAGTCGCTCCGGGGAAAATCCGGCGGTATTCGCCTGGTATTCCTAAACATATCAGTAAACTATGCCTAAACCTAACCCTATTCCTAATCTTAACCTCAGTAAAACTATACCTAATCCTAAACCTATTTCTACCCTTATCCTCAGTAAAACAAATACAAGAATACAAGAACCGCTGGTCCGCCTGAAAAATGAGGGTGTTTTGGGGCGAGTCCTCCGGTTATCCTGCGCCAGAGCCTTTCCCTGCGTCGCACAGTATAAACACCGTCGCACAGTATAAACAAATGAATATATATGTTGGGCTTTACATCGATTCTCATTCAACCTTGATATGCAAAAGTAGGTTTTGTCTTGTTTTGTTAACGTTAATTATATATGTCATGATATATGTGGCCTTGCGCGAGGTTGATTACTTGCCTCTATAGTTGCCTGCTGCAATCAGTGTGATCAGCTTTCACCAACTTTCACCACTTTATCCATTGCAGACAGACAGTCCCTGTGCTTGCATAATATCCACGACCCACACGTGTTCGGGTCCCTTTATCAACAATTGGGTCCGGCTTGGTTCAGATTCTATCACCTCGGAAAATCCCGGTTCTGTTTATCAACACCCAAGCGAACCACCCTACTCAGCGCTGATTAGGAGGAGACACAGCTGTGTCTCTCAGCTGCGTTGTGGTGTATCAAAAATAGCAGACATACAAGCTCACAACGTGGCGCGTTGAGACGTGCTGTGAGCTTGTAGCTCCGATATGTTCAACGCGCGACACCACCGTACAACGAATAGGCTATTCTATAACTGCAGAGCACAGCAGGCTGTCGGAATTAAACCACACAGTCAGATCATGATAAAAACTTTATATGATTATGATTTTAATGGTTGTAGCCAACTACTTTATCCAAATAATAATATTAATAATAGGCTTAAATGATAAAATAGCCTAATGAAAGCATTTTCCTGTTTATAATTAACGGCCAATTAAACATTTTACCGGGAACGGAATCCCTGGCACACACACATGCACACACCCACACACCCACACACACACACACACACACACACACACACACACACACACACACACACACACACACACTTGCACACACACACGCACACGTACACACACACACACACACACACACACACACACACACACACACACACACGCACACACACGCACACACATGCACACACACACACACACACACACACACACACACACACACACACACACACACACACACACACACATGCACACAGCTCTCTATCTCCACCTCTCTCGCTCATCTCTCTCTCTCTCTATCATTTCTATTCTGAGTATGAAAGGTCAGAAACAGGAACAGCATGGCTCTGCTGCCTCCCCCGCAAAAACACCCCCCCCCCCCACACACACGCAAACGCACACGCACACAGACACAGCCACACACACAGGCATATCGTGAGAGAGAGAGAGCGAGCGAGAGAGCATATTGAACGATAGACAGTGTCTCTCATTCAATATGCTCTTTCTGCGTCCTGGGGACTTGTTTCCATTGAGGTCCTATGTATTCAATTCATCATCATAGCATAGAATATTAACGTCTGTCTGTCTGTCTGTCTGTCTGTCTGTCTGTCTGTCTGTCTGTCTGTCTGTCTGTCTGTCTGTCTGTCTGTCTGTCTGTCTGTCTGTCTGTCTGTCTGTCTGTCTGTCTGTCTGTCTGTCTGTCTGTCTGAGGAGGGCTGCCTGACAACCGTTTTCAGGGAACAACTTCCTGTCATTGTTGTTAGCCTGGTGTGTGTGTGTGTGTGTGTGCGTGTGTCCGTGTGTGTGTGTGTGTGTGTGTGTGTGTGTGTGTGTGTGTGTGTGTGTTTGTTTGATCAAGTTCAGTGTATATTTGTAAAGGCGTTAATCACTTTAGTCTCAGAGGAAATAGACCACACCCCTTGACATTCAATCCTCCAATAGCTGTACACAGAGGAAATAGACCACACCCCCTGACCTTCAACCCTCCAATAGCTGTACACGGAGGAAATAGACCACACCCCCTGACCTTCAACCCTCCAATAGCTGTACACAGAGGAAATAGATTAGGGATGCACCGAATGGGAAATTCTTGGCCGAAACCGAATGCCGAAAATATAAAACAGTTGGCCGAAAACCGAATACCGAAAGGCTGAATATGATAAATATATATACATACATATAATGCATTTATTTGTTTACCAATGTTGATCTGCTACCTGATTATGGCAAAAGACATGATTATGGCAAAACTTACTTAAAGGTAGGGTAAGTGATTTGCAATTATTCAAATAATTGCAAAATGGGTCTATGTTCTGATAGTGCTCGTTACTATAGAGTGTCCTGTCCATATAAGGAGTCTCCATGTCTCTCCAGCTCTTTATAAAACAGAAAATGCATTTTCGTTTCAGTTTCAGTTTCATTTCCAATTTTATCCAATCAGGATAGAGAACTCAATCAGGATATAGATTAAACAAGTGCAATTGGAAGTGATGACACTAAGAAATGAGCAGACAAAATTAGAACTGGAACACTATAAAAATGAAGCTTAAAAATTGGTACTTTCTCCTGATTGGCTGAGATTTTGACACCTACCAGAAAATGTATTTTCTGTTTATTAAAGAGCTGGAGAGACGGGGAGACTCCTGTTACTGAACAAACACTCTATAGCAATGATTACTATCAGAATATAGTGCTTTAACCTTTTTTTTTTTTACTTTTTGTTTTAACCCAAAAATATCACTTACCCTACCTTTAAATAATAATCACTATTATGGGTCCATAAAACATGTATTCAGCACTTTTGAATGCATACATTAATTCCAGACTGACTGCTGAAAGATTGTAGAATGTAAATATGTTCTCTTTGTGCATTAAAGTCAAGTGCATTTTCTTCTCTGTAGGATTAACTACAACAAAGTGCATTCAGAACAAAGGTGCTTTAAAACTGCATAAAGATTTAGACCAGTAGACCTACAACAAAATAGTGTAAACAAAGACTGTGACAGCCAGGCCTTCAACAACAAATGCACCTACAGTATACGTGCACGCATACACATGTGCAAACTGGATCAATCCAGATGAATCTAACTATGTACAAATGAAATTACAATTTCAAGAACTGCAAATAAGGCTGTCTGTCCTCATAAGCAAAGTAATAAACATTGTATCATTTAGATACATAAAGTCAAGTGCAAACTGGATACAAAAATCAACAATCAATTCATATCAAGAATCTGCAAATAAGGTGGTCTGTCCTCATGAGCAAAGTAAACATTGTATCATTTAGATACCAAAAGTACAATATATTGAACTCTGTGCTGTTATTTGTGATAACCTGAGATGGTGAATTATAGCTCACAACAATGAATATTCTTCAGGACAGTGGGTATAGAGTATATAGAAGATAAGCTTATGATGATAAGCTAGCCTTGTCTACTTATTAAGGAAAAGTGGTAGGTTATTTTTAATGAACAGTAGCTTCTCTGCTTTATCACACATGACTCTGTTCCTCTTGGCATCAAGCATATGCGAGGCAGCGCTGAACAGTCTCTCGCTGTCAGTGCTTGTGCATGGAGCACTCAAATACTTGCGTGCCACCTTGGCCAGCTCAGGAAAGCGGTCCTGTTTGTTTCTCCAGTATTCAAGAGGTTTTCTCTTTTCTGGGCATGGGGACTTCTGAGAGATAATCACCCAAAGCTTGTCACCTGCCTGGCATTTGAGAGGTTTGAGAGAAGGATTTGAGATTTTATTTAAAATTGGGACAGTGCATAATGAGCATTTAGTCACATTTATTTACGCATGCCAGATCCCTTGGCAAAAGAAATACATTATCTGACATGTAAAACAAATTACAAGATTAAGGGGCCGGGCATATTACATAGCACATACAGTACTAAATATCACATTCAGTAGCACATAGTACAGTAACCAAGTAACCAAGTAACCACGTCAGAACAGAGTAGCCTCCCTATTTGGGGTCGTATTCTCTTCCAGGATCTCGTTGAACATATCAGACAACGAGGGTGGTTGCCTCCCCCCCTCCTCCTCTTCCTCCTCCTCCTCCTCCTCCTCTTCCTCCTCCTCCTCTTCCTCCTCTTCCTCCTCTGCTGTAGACAGACGAGCCCTTTTTTCTGTGCTGTGCGTCCCGTCTCCTGTGCCTTGCGCATAAGTGGGTTCTCCTGCTTATCCTGATCCAACACAGCCTGGATCATGTCTCGTGCGCTCTGCTTTTTCCCCGCATCAAAATAATGATCGTTATATCGCGGGTCAAGTACAGTCGCGATGCAGTACAGGGGATCAGTGTAGATATCAGCAAAACGTTTGTTGACAGACTCCAAGAGTGTACTTTTCATAGTTTTTACTCCACGGTCCGTTTCAACCTCTTTGCTTAGAAGACGCTATTAGAGCCGCAACTAAAGGGATAACGTCTGCCACCGATGCGTCAGATGAGCTAATGTCTTTAGTTATCTCTTCAAATGGGGCTAGAATGGAGATAATGTTCTCTATTAACTCTCTCAGTGCCAAGCCCCGAGTTATCCCGAGTTTTATGGTTATACCCTCAGTGCCAGAACGAGAAATCCCGAGTTAAAAAAAAAAGTGTTCAGAACCATATCATTATCTGAAGATTTGCAGCTCCATCCACTCTTTGTTTAACCTATAACTGAAAAAG
>NC_137625.1:902212-904712 GCF_963280865.1 Gymnoscopelus braueri | reverse complement strand
GCCATCCGCCATGTTGGGGCTTCGGCCCGCTGAAGACTAGTGGTTTTCAATGCAAAAAAAAGAAACTGAGTTACAGCTGTTTTTCTGAAAATCCCAAACAGGAAGCGGATGGCTTCCAGTTTTTTTGGAACGACGTCACATCCACATTCTACTTCTCTGAGTGACCATCGATCATTCCAAAGCTGTGTTAGGGCGCCCACTTGTGGAATTTTCCCCCAAAAAATGAAAGAACGCGTCAATGCGATCTTGGCAATCAATGTGTTAAAATTTAACACATTGATTGCCAAGATCGCATTGATTGTTTTTAAAAAGTGAAATATCCATTTAACAGTTAAATGGATATTTCACTTTAAAAAAAAAATTTGGTCATCTTATCATCTACTCAGGCCTTTGTGAGCCCCCCAGACAGTTTTTAAGTTGCTCGATTCAGTATTTATATATTTGATATTCATTTTATCAGACACGCCCCCTTCCTATACAAACCCATTGTAACTTCAAACTCCATTTTAACCATGTTAGATTTATCGAAAACACCCGTCCTTGGTTCTGGTGACTCACCCTGCCCTCCTAATGTGTGAGGGGCCCGTGTTTTTCCGATTATTTTTTTCATTTATTTTATTTTATTTTGTTATTGTATTTTTTTTTTTTTTTTTTCCAAAAAAAATATTTAAAATAAATGAAAAAAGTTATTGAAAAAACACGGCCCCCTCGCGTATTAGGAGGGCAGGATGAGTCACCAGAACCAAGGACGGGTGTTTTTGATGAATCTAACATGTAAAAATGGATTTTGAAGTTATAATGGGTTTGTATAGGAAGGGGGCGTGTCTGATAAAATGAATATCAAATATCTAAATACTGAATAGAGCAACTTAAAAACTGTCTGGGGGACTCACAAAGGCCTGAGTAGACGATAAAATGACCAAACGTTTTTTTTTAAAGTGAAATATCCCTTTAAGAGTCCTCAAAGTGTTCTTACTGACTAGAGAGGAAATCCTATAGAAAACAAAACGTGTTCTTTGGTTGACTTTCTTCATGTGTATCAGGAGAACGCTGTGAACGGAGACCACCTGTGGCAGGAGACCAGCTGTTCTGGAGATCTGTGTTACCTGGGAGAAGACACCTGTCTACTGAAGACTGCAGTGAGTACTGTGTGTGTGTGTGTGTGTGTGTGTGTGTGTGTGTGTGTGTGTGTGTGTGTGTGTGTGTGTGTGTGTGTGTGTGTGTGTGTGTGTGTGTGTGTGTGTGTGTGTGTGTGTGTGTGTGTGTGTGTGTGTGTGTGTGTGGAACAAAATACTTTGAGATGGGGGGTCCCTGGAACAAAATACTTTGAGATTGGGGGTCCCTGGAACAAAATACTTTGAGATTGGGGGTCCCTGGAACAAAATACTTTGAGATGGGGGGTCCCTGGAACAAAGTACTTTGAGATGGGGGGTCCCTGGAACAAAATACTTTGAGATGGGGGGTCCACGGCTAAATACATATCATTTTTGAGAAACACTGATATTATAGCAACATACGTTTAAAAAAAATATGTTAGGATTTATAAGACATTTGTAGAATCCTCCAGAAGCAAAGATTTGAGTTACAAATGTTCACTTTCAAAATATAATTCAAAGACCCACGATTTTCCGCGATTGTCCACGATTTTCCCCAAAAATAGCAGATCTACAAGCTCATAGCGCGGCACTCGGTGCCGCGCTATGAGCTTGTAGATCTGCTATTTTTTGGAATAACCCAAAGAAATCTAAAAATGACACAGATGCGTTCCCTTCCGGGTCTTATTGGTTTAAAGGGGAATACCACTCGTTTTCAACAATGAATTATTGAGAGATTTTTCATTGAAAAAACTAAAGTACTCAGGAGCCGAGATACAGAATTTTTAAGTTTTAAGTTAACAAGGAAGTGGATAGGAGTCTAGATCTTCGAAAAATCATATCTCCTTGGTCTTTGGGTCAAAAAAAAAAAGAAAAAAAAAAAGTTCTTTTTCATAAAACGCATTTATGCATTATTGGCAGGCAAGTGATGGATTCAATAGAACGCATATATGCGTTATTGGCAGGAAATAATACACCTTAGAACTGTTGTGTGGACATAAGAAAAAGGAGTGGTATTCCCCTAACACATTCCCTGCCAGAGGGTTTTTTTACTTCCCCCACTGCCAGCATTGTTTGCAATGTTAAAAAACATTTTTTTAAGTAGTCACAAAATATTTTCCGTGATCACCGTCCTCACGGTGATCCCCTCATTACACACACACAAGAGTCTCGTAGAATCGTGGAAAAAAATAATCCGATTGCGGTAATCCGTTCCATAATTGCAGCCAATTGAAAATAGCATGTTTTTCCCAAAATAACATGGTAAAAAAAAAAGTACACAGGAGCCGAGATACAGGATTTTAAAGTAATAAGTTAACCAAGGAGTGAATGGAGCTAGAAATCTTTGGATCGTGATATCTCTGGTTCTGTGTGTATAAATTAAAAATAATAAAAATAAAAATAAA
>NC_137625.1:879712-897212 GCF_963280865.1 Gymnoscopelus braueri | reverse complement strand
TTGAAGCTTGCTTTAGTTTTTGCCAGACCCAAGGGGTCGGCCTACATGAGGCTTTGCCTGTCCCCCTTCCGTCCATACATGGGCATAAAAGGGACCTCGGTCTACATGAGGCTTTGTCTGTCCCTCTTTTCCTCTTTTCCTCTTTTCTGTCCCTCTTTTCCTCTTTTCTGTCCCTCTTTTCCTCTTTTCTGTCCCTCTTTTTGATTGGCCAAGCTTAGCGTGACGTAGTGCTCTGATCTTATAAAGTGGTTTGTAGGTGTGTTGCGTACTAGGAATTTATTCTGGGTCTGGCAGAACCAGGTGTCCTGGTCTTGTTTCTTTAGAAATCTGATCTGGCAGTGTGTTCCATGCAGCCATGGCTCTATACTTCATAGACTCTGTTTTAGCTTTAGGGATTTGATAGCAACCTCTTGTGACATGTCTCGTCTTATATGTATGGATTTTAGAGCTAGGTGTAAGTTGCTTATATAGACAGGTTGGATGTTTCAGCTCATTTATGTTTCTCAAAAAGACAAGGAGTGATACCATCAGCCTCTCCGTGACTAATGTCCAGGAGAGCTTGACATGCAGTTTGTTTACATTATGCCTTGGTGTACCTAAGGGCAAGGCGAGCTGCTCTGTTTTGAACCAGTTGCAGCTTTCCCAGGTCCCTCTTGTTAGCCCCTGACCAGATCATTGAGCAGTAGTCCAGTTGTGAAAGGACTAGAGTCTCAATGACTTGTTTTGTCAGTTTCGGTGGTAAAAACACTGAGCACCTCTTGATGACAGATATATTCCTCCCCATCTTTGCCACCACTGACACTTTTAGTGTTTAGGGCTGCTGACACTTTTAGTGACGATAAACGCTCCTGAGCAGAATATAGGTTTTAGATGATTCATTAATTAATCAATAACCTTCTCTGACTGTCTGTCTGTCTGTCTGTCTGTCTGTCTGTCTGTCTGTCTGTCTGTCTGTGTCTGTCTGTCTGTCTGTCTGTCTGTCTGTCTGTCTGTCTGTCTGTCTGTGTCTGTCTGTCTGTCTGTCTGTCTGTCTGTCTGTCTGTCTGTCTGTCTGTCTGTCTGTCTGTCTGTCTGTCTGTCTGTCTGTCTGTCTGTGTCTGTCTGTCTGTCTGTCTGTCTGTCTGTCTGTCTGTCTGTCTGTCTGTCTGTCTGTCTGTCTGTCTGTCTGTCTGTCTGTCTGTCTGTCTGTCTGTCTGTCTGCCTGTCTCTCTCTCAGGGCACCAAAGTGCTCCAGATGTTCATGTGGATCCTGAATCCTCGCCAGGTGTTTGATCTCTCCCAGGGAGGTCTGAGAGAAGCGTGAGTTTCTGTTTTCACTATAAAACATTATGGGGAGAGATTTGTCTCAAAATTATTTGTGAATCCAATACCAAGATGCACAAATATTCCTTGATTTACAAATGTGTTTCCATGATTTACAAATGTATTTGCAATCTACAAACACAAATTATTTATTTGTGACTTTTGTAAATTTGTATTTTTTATTTTTACAAAAAAATATTATACTTGTGTGTGCATTTATCATAAAGAAATCATTTGTAAATCCTCAATGCTGTGTGTGAATTGTTGGATCTTATTTGTGAGTAGACCAACACACGCATAAATTCCTTTTTCCTGTTACATCATTTTGAGACAAACGTCACGCTTTTTTAAGAGAATTTTTACAAATGTATCTTCCTATCCGCAAACTTACTTGTAACTTGTAAGTTCACATTTAAATACATGTGCTATGATTTGTACAAATATATGACTATTTGTAAATATATCATTTGCAATTTGTAAAAAAATATAATTACTTGCGGGCGCATTTATCATTTAATATCATTTGTACATCGTCAATTCTGCGCGTGAATTGTTGGATCTGCATTTGTGGGTAGACCAACACACGCATTTAGTTTTGAGACAAGTTTCACACAGAGATTCACTCTTTCTGCAGATCCGTGTGCTAGGAGCCCCTCCCCCTTTCCAGCCCCACCCCCACGTTTCTACCCCTGGCCCGTTAGTAGGCTATGCGAGAGAGCAGAGCTGGCGAAAAGTAAACATCACAATTACATTTATAATACTAAAAGGTCCGTCCTTGCGCCTGCGGTTTGAGGTCCTTGGTATAATAATAACAATAGCAATAACATGGAAACGGAGAGAAGTCAACAAGCTGGATGGGTATGTATGCATTATGAGTAATAGCGATTTATACATTAAGCTACTTTAATAGACCAGTGGTTCTCAAAGAGGGGTCCGAGGACTGAGGAGCGAGGACCCCAGGGGTCCTTGATGGGGTTTCAGGGGGAGTCGACCCCAGCTAAATATAGCATCAGCTGAACTACATAAACCCTAGCCTACTACATTCAGTGGTGGAAAAAGTAAAAAGTCCGGTAATTAAAATTTACTTGAGTAAAAGTACAAAAGTATTGGTATAAAAATATACTTAAAGTACAAAATTAAAAGTACTCATTATGCAGAATGTCCCATTTCACAAGTTTTCAAATAATTAAAATGTATACAAAATATTTTGAAAATAGCAGATCTACAAGCTCACAAAGCACCTATGCATTGTGAGCTTGTAGTTCGGCTATTTTCAAACGGCCGAAATCATGTATAATAGGGCTGAGTGGTATGTATGTTTTGTAATAATAATCCAAATCTTCAAAGTAACTAGTGACTAAAGTTTTCAAATAATCGCTGTGGGATAAAAGTACAATATTTGTCTCTGAGATGTAGTGGAGTAGAAGTAAAAGTATTTTTACTTCCATGTACTGTTGTTCTCATGTCTTACTAAATAAAGTACATCAATCAATCAATCAATCAATCAACTAATTGAAAATTCGAAATACAAAAAAAAATACCTAAATACCTAAAAAATGTACTTAAGTAAATTTACTCAGTTACTTTCCACCACTGACTACATTGGCTATTTGAAAATAGCTGCTATTTAAAAAAAAAAAACGTTTTAACAACACCAATATTGTATGGAGGTCCCTGAGAAAGTTTGAGAACCATAAGGGTCTGAGGGGTCCTTAGGGGGTTCCAGGGGCTCCCCACCAAAAGTAGCTAACATAGCTTCACAATCATTTGAACCACTTTATACATTTTTATGTTGGCTATTCAAAAATAGCAGATCTACAAGCTCACAGTGCGTCACTTGGTGCTGCACTGCGAGCTTGTACATCTGATATTTTATATCAATATGGGGGTTCCTTGGCACAAAAAAGTTTGAGAACCACTGGTTTAGAGTAGCATGACAACTTTAGAGTTGTTGACTGATACAAATTTCACAGATGATCTTTTGCTAATCTTATGTGTCATTACCTACAGTATGGTCTCATTGCTCAATGTTCAGACTAGGCTTTCAGGGTAGTTATATTGTGTACTATGTTAATACTGACATCATAATACTGACCATGATATTGACATGATACTGACATCATTATACTGACCATGATATTTACATGATACTGACCATGATATTTACATGATACTGACCATGATACTGACCATGATATTATTGACATCATAATACTGACCATGATACTGACATGATACTGACCATGATATTGACCATGATATTGACATCATAATACTGACCATGATACTGACATGATACTGACCATGATACTGACCATGATACTGACATTATAATACTCACATGATACCACTGGTTGAAGAAAATTATGATTTATGTGTTTTGTGTTATTTACCAGGAACACTGAAATAGGGGGGGGGGGGGGGGTCAGCCAACACTGCAGGAGGGTTAAAGTATGTTTCCGCTTTGCATTTTAGTGAGGAAATCTATAGGCTAAATGTTTTTTGTAGAAAAGAATGACCTTATTGTAAAAGCTTGACTTCCTCTCACCAGACTTGTCCTATTGTTTTTGCATTGTAGGAATTGCTTAGAAATCAGGTCCTGGATAGACTGTATGGCAGGGTGTCACATTCTCTCCAGCAAGCACCCATTGATGTGGATTACCTGGAATTTGCATGTGCACAGGAAATAGTTTTCCTTGATATTGTGTCACAGCATGTTCCGGTGTCCCAGGATGTTACAGAGAGGCTAACAGAATTGTGCACTGCAGTTCAGACCCTGAGAGAGCATCAACAACATCCTCCACCACCAGTCCAACTTGAAATACAGAGGGGTAGTGGACGACCAAGGATCTCAATAATGAATGAGCATCTAACTCATCTACTGGAACTTGGACTGCCAGCAGTGACAATTGCCAGTTTATTGGGGATTTCTCGTGCTACACTGTACAGAAGAATGGCTGACGAAAACCTCTCTGTCAGGGGAATGTACAGTGCCTGTACCGATGCAGAGCTTGATGGACTTGTCTCTGAAATAAAAGAGACAATGCCACATGCTGGGTACAGAATGGTGATGGGTACGCTGAGGGCACAAGGACATCGACTCCAGTGGATCCGTGTGAAGGCATCAATGCATCGTGTGGACAGCCTTGGGATACTGTCACGGATGACCCAAATGGGATGTGTTGTCAGGCGAACGTACTCTGTGCCATGCCCCAAGTACCTTGTGCATATAGACACAAATCACAAACTCATCAGGTACTTGTACTGTTTATGCATGTTTGACAAACGTTTGATTACAGGCATACAAAACAGAAAATATTACCTCAGATGCACAGTAATCACTTGTCACTAACTGAGATGTACTGTAGTCACTTTTTTGTAAAGTGTTGTTCCTTTCACTTTGTCCATCAGGTACAACATAGTTATTTTTGGTGGCATTGATGGATATTCACGCAAGGTGAGAGTTGCCTTTAATTTCACATTATGAGCAGCTTACAACATACAATGTACTGTCCAATGCTGTAGCTCAGACAAAGGCTTAATCTCCATATTAACATCAACCAAAACTGAGTACCTTTCGCCTGTCATTTTGAGGGGACACTAAGAGATCTTATCAAAATGGGTGTTATTTAAGATGTCACTTACACAATATACCAGTGTTTCGGGTCTGGGGACCACCAGGAGTTTCCAAAATGACCCTATGGGTCTGTAACTCTGAGGGTGTATAAATGTAGCCAGGTGGACCTGGTTCCGTTTAAACTAACATGAGTTTACACTTACAGTAACAAATGGGGGTCCATGGGCTAATGCATATTAAATTGGGGGTGCTTGAAATCACTGGGTTGAACTAAATTTAGTACACCATTTGCTATTCTTGATACTACATACATTAATTGTGTTTGCCCACAGATAATGTATCTGAGGGCTGCAGATAATAACCGGTCTGACACCAACTTAAACTTCTTCACGGAGGCTGTTCAAGAATTTGGATATCCACTCAGGTAAATTAGTTACTTGGCCAGATGATGTGTTCGATTTATGGGGGGGCATTGTATTCTTAAACAAAGTCCACTACCATTATTTTGTGTTGTATATGTCTTTCCATTAGAGTGCGAGCAGATAGAGGGGGTGAGAATGTTGGTGTTGCCCGTTTGATGTTGACCGTGCATGGACCAGACAGTGGCAGCTTTATAGCTGGGAAGAGTGTCCATAACCAAAGGTATGCTTTGTCCTAGTGTTTTAATATTCTAGCAAGAACACAGAAATTATGGCTAGCATGCAGTCAGGTCTGTAAATATTTGGACATTGACACAATTAATTGTGGCTCTATACACCACCACAATAGATTTGAATGAAACAATCAAGATGTGCTTTAAGTGCAGACCTGTCAGCTATAATTTGATAACGGTGCAGATGGACAATGACCCAAAGCATACTATGAAAACCACCAGAGTTTTCTAAGGTAAAGACGTGGAATGTTATGCAATGGGCAAGTCAATCACCTGACCGTAATCCACTTGAGCATTCATTTCACTTGCTGAAGACAAAACTGAAGGTAAAATGCCCCAAAAACAAGCAGGAACTGAAAACAGTTGCAGTAGCAGAGTGGCAGAGCATCACCAGGGACAAACCCCAGCGTCTGGTTATGACTATGGGTTCCAGACATCTGGCTGTTATTGATTGCAAATTATTTGCAACCAGGTGTTAAAAGTGACAATTTGATAATTAGTTTATTCAATTACTTTTGGTCCCTTTAAAAAGGGGAGGCACATAGAAATTGATGTAAATGCACTCTAATTGAAGCCGACAATTTCAAATCCATCGTGGTGGCCAAAATGATTAAAATTGTGTTGATGTCCAAATATTTATGGACCTGTCTGTATATATTTTGCATTTTATTTTCATCAGAATTGAGAGACTGTGGCGTGATGTTTGGTCTGGGGTCACCAATGTGTTTTACCACATTTTCCATCTGCTGGAGGAAGAGGGCCTCCTCGATCTGAGCAATGCCATGCACTTCTTCTGCCTTCAATTCATTTTTCTGCCACGTCTCCAAGCCAGCCTAGATGTGTTTCGAGCAAGATGGGATAATCACCCGATGAGAACTGAGCACAACCTCACACCAAACCAGTTGTGGGAGGTTGGTCAGATGCAGCATCCCATTCCAAATCCAGAGGTATATCATTGATTTTCTGTCACTCCTTTTTCTTAAATAGCAAATTACGGAAATACACACAATTCACAATGTTTTACTCTTCCAAAAAAAAATACAGCCCTTCCTTTGTTTTTCTTTCAACTTAAGGAGATTAACGTTCCTCAAATTGATTGGGAGGAAAGTGGGGAGGTCCCAGAACCACATTTTGCAGTGGATGTTCCTGTCCTTGAGAGCCCAGTAACAGCTGAGCAACTGGCTGTATTACAGCACTACATTGATCCTCTGCAACCTTCAGAATCCAATGGTGTCGACCTATATATGAGTACTGTGCAGTATGTTGAAAGTTTGCAAGACCCTGAAGACTACCCAGCAAGCACAGTCAGGACCCGGACCAATCAGTGACGTCTCGATTGGGGCTAGATCAAGTCAAACCAAGACAAGTCAGATCTGGCCCAGAATATCACCTGATTTCAACCAAAATTAATCCTGACCACAAAAACGTCACTTCCAGGACGTCATCTGAACACATTTCTCATCACCCAAAATTGCTGTCCAAATGTCCATATGATGTCCCGGTGATGACGTCCTGTAAATGACGTAAAGATCATCCCCATATGGGCTGTGATCTGGCCTAGTCCTGAACGTCACCGGGGTGATGACCGGGCGTCATCATAACGTCATCATGACGTCATTGTGCTTGCTGGGTAGGGTTGGCTACTACATCTTATACAAATAAAGCATACACAAGCTTTAACTGCTGCTTTTCTGTATGTTGACATTAAACGTATGAGGATTTTAAATACACTTGGTTGACAATTATTGATAATAAAATCAGCTTATAGGGACAACTGTTTTTGGTTAAAAAATATTTTCATGATAGTGGTTTCAGCGGATGCTGAAACCATCAGCTCTCAGGTACTAAGTGATTTTACATGAGGTAACGCTTAATAGAATGTTATCTAGCAATTGCCTTTATAGAACTGAAATGTGGAATTGATAAGAACTGGAATCAATAAGCAGAATCTGAACCGATATCCTTATGACACATGAACAACATACGTCCGGAACCAGACCTTTAAACATCCCAATTCTCTGTCGTTTAGTTACATAAATAGCCTGTTTATAAATAAGTATGTTATGTCTTAATTCATGCAGTTTCAATTCAACAATGCCCAGCCTTCGCTCACTTGGTCAATGTCCCTCTGGCAAAAATATTAAGAAAAGTAGAAATCCACACATTCTGTTGTTTGCTTAGTTTAATTAAGCTCTTTTTTACCCAAGTTCTCAGTTGGTGGACATCCAAAGCTTACAACATCTGGTAGTGAACACTTACAAGATATTCTGACTACAGACACGAACAGACCGTTACTGAAAGTGCAGATTTCGAGTAGTGGCAATACTGACATCCAAGAAAACAAACATGTTTCAACCAACATTTTTTTGCCTTACGTTTTTTAGTTGGTGCACATTAAAACGTATCAATCAAATTACAACCAGGCACATTAAAAGCTGGTAGTGAATAAAGAATATATAATAAGACCACACAGTGAACAAACATGTTTCAAGGTAACAACAAATGGAACAGTTTTTAAAACGTATCAATCAAATTACAACCAGGCACATTAAAAGCTGGTAGTGAATAAAGAATATATAATAAGACCACACAGTGAACAAACATGTTTCAAGGTAACAACAAATGGAACAGTTTTTAAGTTCAGTTGCTGAACATAACAAATTGAACATCTTAAAAGTTAAGATAAAACAAACTGAACATTAAAAGTTAAGATAAATGTAGAAAATGTCTTTTAAGAGTTTAAAGTAAGAACTAATGGAGCCTTTTTGGGCGGTAATGGTCAAATGGCAACAAGCCGCCCCAAGTCACATTCAAGTTTTCCAAATAAAACTATTAAACCAGCCCAAATCCACTCTCAACCGATAGCAGACAAACCATGAGGTCTTCTTTTAGAGCAGAATAACTGGTGTAGTGGTCTGGAATCCGTAAGCGCGTCCCGCATGTGCTTGATGTTGGCAGGGGGTTACGGCCAGCTGACCGGATGATATCCAATTTGAGGATACTGGATGGCACCTCCCAACCAACCCAGAACTTCATTAGCTGCCGCAAAGTGTCTGGGGATGCTGAAGTAATAAAAAAAGTTTATTAAATCGAAACATATGTTGGTAAATAATATTGTTATACATTGGTTTACAAACGTACCTTCTTCCACAAATGCTCGGAAGAATCCCGAGATGGCGCTCATTGTGCCAGGTGCGACTTCATCTTCGCTGTCGTCACTGCTCACTGTCGGCCATTTGATGGACTGTAGGACCATCTGAAAAGTGTCGATAACATTATCAAGTAGAAGAGCATGCACACCAAAGATTTTAAAAAGCCTTGTGCAGGGCAGGAGCGAACAACGGTGAAAAAGAAAATAGTCAGCATACTGGAATATGCCCCTAAAAAAGGTAAATGGTTTATTCTGAGGAAGAGCCACCAGACTTGAAACGTCACATACACGGTGTCAATAAACCTTTTGGAGCAATTCCAGTGTGCAGTCTCTATCATATTCACGGGGTGACTTGCAGATGTTCTGCAGATGTTCAAAGCCAAGAATCAGTGGCAAAATGGTGGACTGCTGGCATCACCAAGGTCAAATATCATCCATAACGGTCCAAAACATAGTGCAACCCCCGTCACCCCATCCACAACTTCAAAACAGTCCAGTGGCTGAGCAGGTATGAACCTTAGACTCATATTGGCAAGTGTACAATATGGGTACTTAAATACCAAGACAATATTTTGTTAACAGTTTCAATTCACTGACAGTTATTAAAAAATAAGTATTAAATATTTCTGTGGACATGATTGTTTTACTTTAATGGCCTTGCTGCACCTGCAGTTGGCCTTAGTGCCCTCCAAGAATAGTACCAAACGCCAAGCAGCCTTGCCCAAAATTATGAAAAATCAAGCCTGCATATTAGTGATCATAGTTGATTATCAACTTACTTGTGGGGTGAGGATCAAATCAGCCTCTCTGGGGAACAAAAGGGGTGCAACATCTGGGCGACTGGCCAATAGTGGGAAAATGCCAGTGTCTTTCAAACCCTTTCGTAGTTGCCTGATTTGGGCATTTGTTCTGCCAAGTACCTGAAATAGTAAATTATAGTTAGATCATTTTACATTCATCGTTATTAATAAATGATGCAAAGAGGAACCATTGTAGTATAGGTAGTGACTTTCAACGGCTTTAGAATAGGCTTAGTCCGTTTGTGTGTACGAGCTTAAACCGTGCTGTGTGCAATGGGCTTGATAAGAGAGAAAACAAAGTATAATTTACATTTATTAGAAGGTGCGACCCCAGGTGGTCATAGTCAGCATTACTGGTCAGGTGCAGTTTTAAGATGAAACTCAAGTGGTTTTGGGATTTTTACTAATTTGAAAAGGTGTGCTTCTAAAGGTTTTTCAAAGAGCAGGTTTGACTGCCCCCTGAAACATGCTACAACAGACTCTAAACTGTTAAAATCATAGACAAAAATACAGACATACAGCATGATTGAGCAGCTGCTGGAAGAGAAGAAGCCGGTTTGTCTCCCTAGTTGGCACCGGGCAAAACCACTCCACACAAAGGTTGGCTACTTGTGCATTGTCTTCTTCGCTCCAGTCTTCCTTCAGCAACTGGAACAAAGTATCATTAACATACACATGTTGAGCCCATGCATTTGAACTGTATCCTTGCGTCTTACTACCTACTGCATCTCCGAGAGATGTACAGAGGAACACCACAGTATATTGAACAACAGTTCACATAGAACACAATTTTCTGCACTGGGAGGCAAACTGGACATAATGTGTGAAGTGAACAAACACCATTTATAATAATTGGGTCAGTAAAATAAGATGGCACACATTGTTGTCGATCTCATTTTCCAATGTACACATTATATCATTTTACTGAGGTATCTAAATAGCAAAGTTCAACTACAATTATAGATATGGGATCCACCCATGTTTGTGGACAATATGAATTATGCTCATCTTACAATGGAAGAGGTTATTCTTTACTCACCAGACCAATGGTTTCCCTGTGGTCCATTTCTGGGCAGTCTTCCAGGCAGAGGTGTGATGTGGCCATTTCCTTTGCCCCGATCAAGGCATCAACCACTGCTACACTAAGCCCTGACAGAGTAGGACCACCATTGATTGCAGAATGACCGATCATCCTTCCCGCCATGAGAAAGAGGTCACTCTCAACCAGGGCTGTGGCCAGGGAAGGTATGAGGTGCTCTGTTTGTCCCTCAAACAGAATAGTCACTGCTGCATTTCCTGAATACAGATAAAACATGAATAAAAGGGCCGCTTGAACACGTTTGAGCAAACAGATGTTCAAATACATCTGTTCCCACGTCTCTTCAGCCTATTGGTTTGGTTTGTTTAGCAATACGTGCCCAGTGTTAATGAAATGTACAAACCCAAGTTCAGTTGAAACCCATGTTTCAACTTTGAAATGGCTGATGACAGGACGTGTCTAGAAACCCCCACACCAACAGCAGCATCCCCTGCAATAAAAACACAATATGCCAGACAGCTAAGTATTATTTATCTAACGAAATTCTCAATCTCGAAAATCAGTCACCTAACAGCTTAAATTGAATGTAACCATGCAGATGTGTCATTAGTGCCATACATATGGCACCAAGTCAAAACATTCATTTTTTTACTTTCACAATGCATGCAGTTGCTGGGTTTACTATGCTACAGTATGATTATCAGGGCAATTGATACAACAGTCAGCATTTCCATGGACTCCAGGATCCACAAAATTTCAAGTGAACCAATACCTAGAATGCGGCACTTGAACTTTGCAGCCCACTGTTTCTTTTCACGGATATCTTTATAAAAAGAAATGAGGCAGCTGTCCCGTTCCTCCTCACTGTCCCTGGCATTCAGTACAAGCACTACGTCTGGCTGACGTTCTCCTCCTCGCCTCAGATCTTGTAGGAAAAGCTGCATGGCTTGTTTTGGCGTTCCTGACGTTTTCCATGCATCTTGTGAGACAAGGATGTCATATGTACAATTAAACATCTAAGACCATAAGGCAGCCGTTTCAGGTACAAGAGAGATTTACAACAATGTTGCTTTCTTACCGGTTGATACTGGTGCTGAAGGTCGAGCTGCGGCTGAAGGGCCGGGGGCTGCAGATGACGGGCCTGGGACCTCCCCATCAGGCTCATCCATCGTGATGGCGTTGCGGAAGAATCTTTCAACAAAGAGGCATAACAAAACATTATGGCAATTCAATAGCAAAATTGTGTACAATAGCTTGGCTACCCAATCCTTACCATATGGTACATAAACAAGCATTTCATAACCTTATACCCCCTTTTCTGTGCCATTTAAGTCAAATGGTTAGAAGTTTCAATTCTTCCTATTCTAGAGAAAACGATAATTTTGATTTCGACATTGAAATATAGCTTTAAAATGAAAGTTATTTTACATTTCTGCACAGACAGGGCCATGGCTTTCGAGCAGTGACATGGGGAACTCTCGTTGGCATACTGGGCACACCTGTACAGAAGAGAATATTGACAAAAAGAAAGGTATTAAACATGCCTTACAAGTGTTTCATAAAAATGAAGCACATACATTTCCAATTCGTTTCAAGTAGGTTACATTTAGCAACACTTACTCCTTGCTCCTCTGAACCGACACCAAGCTCATCAGAATCAAGCTCCTCAAGCTCCTCAGGATCCTCTACCAACACCACATTGCTCTGCTCCTGTTAGACATTTTAACACAAGTTAGTGCTTTTCATGCATATTATAAGTAATCCAGCATAAAGATCAAATAACATGGATGGTTGTTTTGTTGGATTGCACCCGACTGACAAACATAACAAACGTTATATCTAATCACAAAACGCACAAATCACCTTGGCTGTTGGTTTGCAGGTTTCTGTGTGCATTTGCAGCATTTGCAGGGGCATGCTAGCACTGCAATTGATGCAGGGCACCTGCGGCATGCCTGCAAATTCAGCAGAATCATATGGAAGAGGAGTTGTCTCCAACTCCTCCTGGAGTGGAAGCAAAAACATCATGTTTTTGCCATTGTTAGATACTCGTCGAAGTAGCTTGCAAGTATATCCGCCGTTTTGGTCCATGAGGACCAAAGACAGCTTCCTCTGGCCACTGCCTCCTAAACCATAACAGGAAATCATGTCAGTATGATAGCATGTGTTGTGCCTGTTGTTGTTGGATGGATTCTATGCCCCACTCATCTTATTCCTTTTAACTGTCGTCTGCACACCATCATGACACTGCCTCCTTCATTTGATTGTGGACTGCTCATGTTTTACTACTAATACCATCAATACTACTACTGCTACTACATCTACCACATCTGCCAGTAGGTTAAATGGAGATGGCCTACAAGGAAAACGAGTGCATGGCACCCTCTTACCTTCAAGACTCAAACCCCTACACCCCTTCCCATACACTTAGATCATCAAAAACAGGATGTCTGTCCCTCACTTCCCTATGACACCAAGCCCCCCCCCCCCCCCCAGCCTACACTTGAAGGCATTTTCCTACTATTTGAAAAAACATTTGGGGCCCCAAGAGACTCTTCTCCCTCCCTCCTGGCTTCCAAGCTGTGGCTTTGAGCTTGTAAGTGGCACTCGATAAGAACATGTGCTAAATATAAAATAAAAAAACGTTAGGGAATCTGTGAATAATACCTGTTGCCTTATATAGCATCCATCTCCCTTCAAGGGGGCGGAGTTTTACAAACGCTTCTTCCATGAGCGACTGTATCTGAAAAGATATCAAAGTTTCAATTAAGCTGTTGGGTTGTAAGTGGCATTATCAGAATACACAAAATGATTAGGCCTATGAAAATGACATGTTCATTTATTAGTGATATTTAAGATCAAATTAAGACCTCAGCATGTTTGCTGTCCTCTGGAATGGAAACCACCCTTTTCCCAAGACCTGCATGGGCCAACTCAACCTCCTGAGAAGGCTTGGGGGTCACATCAGTGGGTCCTGGTAGAACAGATACTATCAAGTCTAAATATTTGACAGGAACAGACGCAGGGCTGCAAAACCGGCCTCTTCCTCGCTTCATTTCAGAGAGCGACTGAAGGGATTTACTTGAAAACTGCCTTAAAAAAAAGAGAGAATATAAAACGAGATTATTAAAGTAATAATGAAACTGTAATTCAATTAACAAAATAGTCTTATACTGGATGGCCATGTCTGAAGTGAAGATGATGGAAAACTCAGTCTTACCTCTTTAACTTCTGGTTAATTTGGGTAAGTAGCGGTGTGGAGGTTGCAGTGGGTGTGAAGGTAGCGGTGGGCGTAGCGGTGGGTCGGCTCTGAGCAATAGTCCCAGGAACAGAAGGAGTATTGGGGGTTGATTGGGACCTCCTTAATGCGTCTAAGAGAGATTGGGCCATACCCTCCACCTCCTTCTGAAATAAGAAAAAAAATTCAAAATGTTACTAATATGAGATTATTGTTCAGTGTAATTTAATCTAACAACTGAGCTGCAATCTGCAATCTCAAAATAGAAAAATATTCAAAATTATATTATATTATATTTTATATTTTATCAGACAAAGCAATTGTCTGATAAACAAGTCACTTCTCAGGCAGTCACCAGAAACAGTGGGACAAGCTTACAATGAAACATGGTTAAATGGAGATTTCAGTTCAATGGGCTAGAAGGGGGGCATGTCTCATCTAATCCATGGTTTGAAAACGATTTCATGTCAAGGACCCCCAAATTAATGTATTTGGCCATGGACCCCCATCTGAAAATATTCTGTGCAGGGACCCCTATAAGATATTTTGTTGGTAAAATGTAAGATTAATAATTTGAGAAAATATAATTATAATAAGAATAGCTTTTAGAGGGGCTATTTTCAGGCATTTTGCTGGGGACACCCTGGAATCCCTTTGATAATTTCCCATACCCCACTTTGAGAACCACTTATATAAATTATCAAATTCTTACTTCCTTCACAGGTGTTACCAATAAAGGCTTTCCATATAGATAAGCCTTTCGACCCTGCAAAATAGCACCCTACTCTGAAATGGAACAGCCTTAATGAGTATAATTGATAACAACTGTGACAGAATTAAGCGGCCCAATTTCATGCCAATAACTGCCAATGCTGATTAATACCAAAACGCTCGCCCCAAAACAGTCGCCCCGGGGCAACCTGGTATTCCTAAACATAACCTCAGTAAATACGCCTAAACCTTATCTTATTCCTAAACGTAACCTCAGTAAAACGGTGCCAAAACCTAACCTTATTTCTAATCTCAGTGAAACTATGCGTAACCTAAAACTTGTTTCTAACCTTATCCTCAGTACAAAAAACTAATACAAGAACCGCTGGTCCACAAAATAAATGGGGGCGAGCGTGTTTTGGGGCGAGCCTTTCGGTTACCGTTCTTAATTTTCTAAGGCAAAGCCTGCTAAAGCTGACAATTTCCTTCTCCACGACCACCATGAGAGAAACCAAATCTTATTGAGCATGAAACATCATACTTTTGAATATTATCATTAATGTTAATCAATAGAAATAGGCCTACTATGCAGTAGGCCCCAGTACGTTCTCCCACTACCTGCGGTGCATGCGACGAAGACACATGTTGGGATAATGTTTGTATGAACACTTGCTATCACCTCTCTCTCTTAGTAGAGTTAAACATTGTAATCGCAAACTGGTTTTCTATCTTACTTAAAAGAGAGGAACGCAATTTCAAGTTATTTTACTTACTAATGAAGGCGGCCCCTCGCCCGGTGGTTTTCCTTGTCCAGCCATGGTTTGTGCAACTTCAATTCTTGGCCAGGGCGACGAAGTTACTTTCAAAAGTTTCAATGCTGACAAACGAACGTTCACCAATCAGTGATCAATCAATTGCAGCTGTAAACGATCGGCCATGGGGGAGGGGAGGGGAGGGGAGGGGAGGGGAGGGGAGGGGGCTGGGCTCCTAGCACACGGATCTGCAGAAAGAGTGAATCTCTGTGTGAAACTTGTCTCAAAACTAAATGCGTGTGTTGGTCTACCCACAAATGCAGATCCAACAATTCACGCGCAGAATTGACGATGTACAAATGATATTAAATGATAAATGCGCCCGCAAGTAATTATATTTTTTTACAAATTGCAAATGATATATTTACAAATAGTCATATATTTGTACAAATCATAGCACATGTATTTAAATGTGAACTTACAAGTTACAAGTAAGTTTGCGGATAGGAAGATACATTTGTAAAAATTCTCTTAAAAAAGCGTGACGTTTGTCTCAAAATGATGTAACAGGAAAAAGGAATTTATGCGTGTGTTGGTCTACTCACAAATAAGATCCAACAATTCACACACAGCATTGAGGATTTACAAATGATTTCTTTATGATAAATGCACACACAAGTATAATATTTTTTTGTAAAAATAAAAAATACAAATTTACAAAAGTCACAAATAAATAATTTGTGTTTGTAGATTGCAAATACATTTGTAAATCATGGAAACACATTTGTAAATCAAGGAATATTTGTGCATCTTGGTATTGGATTCACAAATAATTTTGAGACAAATCTCTCCCCATAAAACATTTGATCAAAAGTTAATTCATCTTCTTTTTCCGGCAATATTTAGTCTATTTCTGAGGTATTTTCAACGCTGCCCTGTGTGTGTGTGTGTGTGTGTGTGTGTGTGTGTGTGTGTGTGTGTGTGTGTGTGTGTGTGTGTGTGTGTGTGTGTGTGTGTGTGTGTGTGTGTGTGTGTGTGTGCTTTGTGTTGCCAGGTTGGAGTTGTACAGGAAAGTGCCAAACCTGCGTATCCTGGCGTGCGGGGGGGACGGCACGGTGAGGCCCTTTAACACATTCACCGCCAGAGTTGTATTAAAAAAGTGGCGTTGAGTGCCAGAGATCTCACCGTTTGTAACGCTACGCTGTTTACAGCCGCAGAATCCACGACGAGCACCCGATTGTAAACAATATATGCTGCACCATGGTGGATGGTGCTGGCTAACGCCTGGAACAATAACATCTCTCACACCAGTCACCACGGCGGAGTGATCGCGGATCGAAAATGACTCGTTTTCCCCACTGTAAAAAGTTATGGAAATATGGAGATAGAATGGGAGAGGACGGGAGCCATTTTTTTTGGCATGGTGATCCATCTGTCCCTTCCTTCTTAGAGTCACCGTGGTGACTCTAAGAAGGAAGATGGAAGCTCTGGAATATCATTCCAGAGCCGCGCTAGCCCCCCCCCCCCCCCCTTGTGGAAAAAAAAATGTTTTGTTTTCTAAGCCACTGCCAGAGATTTTTAGTTTTCCTTACTTTTTCATAAGAATATTTATCTCCAGTATGATGGATCCCCCGATCCTAGCTAAACACGGAGGCTTTCTCTCTGCTTCCGCAAAAAGAAACAGAAAAACATCATGGCAACCTCCCGTTGGCTTGTTGTAGGCCGTTGAACAGTGGTGGAAAAAGTACTCAAATGTTTTACTTAAGTAAAAGTACCAATACTGCAATGTAGTGCTCTGTTATAAGTAAAAGTACCAAATTCAAAATTTACTTGAGTAAAAGTGCAAAAGTATTGGCATTAAAATCTACTTAAAGTACCAAAAGTTAAAGTATTAAAATATTTGAAAATAGCAGATCTACAAGCTCACAACGCGTCGCATCGCGACGCGTTGTGAGCTTGTAGATCTGCTATTTTCAAATAGCCAAGGTGTAAAATAGGGCTGAAGTGGTTAACGTATGTTTTATAATGTAATAATCTATCTCTGCAAAGTAGCTAGTGACTAAAGTTTTCAAATAATTGTAGTGAAGTAAAAGTACAATATTTGCCTCTGACATGTAGTGGAGTAGAAGTCACAAAAACACAAAGATCACCATGAATTCAAGGCTTAATTGTGGTGATTGATAGAAAATAATATTTTTTGGGGGGTGAACAACTCAACATTCTATGCATGCCTTCCAAATCTTATAGAAATGATTACTATCACAATATAGAGCTATTT
>NC_137625.1:874712-877212 GCF_963280865.1 Gymnoscopelus braueri | reverse complement strand
AATCGTGAAAATGTGTGCAAATCTTTGAATATATATATATATATATCTTAAAGTGAACATTTGTAACTCAAATCTTTGCTTCTGGGGGATTTAACAGTTTAACAGTTTGAAAAAAACAAAAAAAAAACACGTATGTTGCTGTAATACCAAATTAATTCTAAAACTTTTTTCATGTCAAGGACCCCAAAAATGATATGTATTTGTCTGCGGACCCCCATCTCAAAATATTTTGTTCCAGGGACCCCCACCAGAAAGAGGCAAAGATTTGAGTAAAAAAATATATATATATATATTCAAAGAGTTGCACACAATTTCACGATTTCCCCCCCAAAAAATAGTAGATCTACAAGCTCATAGCGTTGCACTCGGTGCAGAGTTATGAGCTTGTAGATCTGCTATTTTTTTAAAGATCTTTGAATATAGTTATATATATATTGTATTAACCTAATAATAATACATATAAGTAATGGACTATACCACTTAAAATAGTCACTACAGGGGAAAAAAATGGTATTAGCATACTTTTATGATGATAATATATATTATGAAATGATTGTAATTATTATTGGTATTATATCATATTATATTAGTGTTATATACTATCAATATATAATTATTATTATTTATTATAATTTCAATGAGACCTGCGCCGCCGTTCCACGGTAACACTCCAATGCTCTCTGCTGTCTTGACTCTCACATGAGAGAGAGTTATGAATGTGAGCGTGCTGTATCAATTAATGTATCAATTAATGTAAATATAACATATAAATTACAGTATGTATATATTTACGGTATATGATTTTTTATACATATATTATTCTTTTCATTTGAATTGTGTTGCAAACACTGTACCTTATTTCTTATTTATTTCCTTTTGCAAACTGAGCCAGGGGTAGGGCTCGATAAGCATTATGCTTCTCCCTGTCCCCTTTTCCAGCTTCTTGGACACTTCATGTACACGAACTTGTGCCTTGGACCTCCTTTTTTCTTGTGATTATGACTTTTCAAATTTGCATTAATGCACTTGTGTATATATGTATCTTCTGTTGTCCAAAAGAGCTGGAAATAAACTGAAACTGAACTGAACTGAATATATAAATATGCAAGCGTAGATGCAGGGATAAGACAGGGCAACTCCAAAAAATAGCAGATATACAAGCCCATGAGCTTGTATATCGGACGGCGGAACGCCTCAAACGTTACATGCGGACTTGCATGGCGCACCGTTGCTCCGCCCCCTCTCTGTTCCTATTGGCTGGGGTTTAAACGACCATAACTCCAGTTCCCAGCACGCCGTAAAGCCCTCAAACCTGGCGGGTTGCTCTTAGACGGGCCAATAGGGACAGGCTGCTCTTAGACGGGCCAATAGGGACGGGCTGCTCTTAGACGGGCCAATAGGAACGGGCTGCTCTTAGACGGGCCAATAGGGACAGGCTGCTCTTAGACGGGCCAATAGGAACGGGCTGCTCTTAGACGGGCCAATAGGGACAGGCTGCTCTTAGACGGGCCAATAGGAACGGGCTGCTCTTAGACGGGCCAATAGGGACGGGCTGCTCTTAGACGGGCCATTAGGAACGGGCTGCTCTTAGACGGTCCAATAGGGACGGGCTGCTCTTAGACGGGCCAATAGGAACGGGCTGCTCTTAGACGGGCCAATAGGGACAGGCTGCTCTTAGACGGGCCAATAGGAACGGGCTGCTCTTAGACGGGCCAATAGGGACGGGCTGCTCTTAGACCGGCCAATAGGGACGGGCTGCTCTTAGACGGTCCAATAGGGACGGGCTGCTCTTAGACGGGCCAATAGGGACGGGCTGCTCTTAGACGGGCCAATAGGGACGGGCTGCTCTTAGACGGGCCAATAGGGACGGGCTGCTCTTAGACGGGCCAATAGGGACGGGCTGCTCTTAGACGGGCCAATAGGGACGGGCTGCTCTTAGACGGGCCAATAGGGACGGGCTGCTCTTAGACGGGCCAATAGGGACGGGCTGCTCTTAGACGGGCCAATAGGAACGGGCTGCTCTTAGACGGGCCAATAGGAACGGGCTGCTCTTAGACGGGCCAATAGGGACGGGCTGCTCTTAGACGGGCCAATAGGAACGGGCTGCTCTTAGACGGGCCAATAGGGACGGGCTGCTCTTAGACGGGCCAATAGGAACAGGCTGCTCTTAGACGGGCCAATAGGATACGATCTTTAGACGATCTTTAGACGATCTTTAGACGATCTTTAGACGACTGCAGGAGCCACAACGAGGACCCGGATGTAAACAAAAGGTAGGTAGGGTGTAGGTAGGGTCCCGTCTATCCACTGGAACAATAACATTTGTACCGCGATCCACCATTTTGGAGCGATCGCCCGTCGAAAATGGCTGGTTTTCACCACCAAAAAAAAGATACAGAGCTAGAAGTGTTTTTCTCAAGATCCTATCATTGGGGAGGACAAGATCCTATCATTGGGGAGGACAAGATCCTATCATTGGGGAGGACAAGATCCTATCATT
>NC_137625.1:857212-864712 GCF_963280865.1 Gymnoscopelus braueri | reverse complement strand
GAATCAGCGACTTTAATTTATTTGTCAGGAGATGGTAGAGATTGCATAGCTTTCAGGCTTCTGGACCAAATGCTAGATTGGCTGCTCGATTTGAATATTGTAGCAGTGCAGCCCGTGTGGGAGGAGTGTTTTCCATTGAGAGACTATTCAAACCTTTTTTGGCACCCCTTAGGATGCATTCAGATCACCCAAGGGACATTTGTACCAAATTTCATGCTTTTATGATATTATTTTTTATGAGTGTCTTTTGCATCATCTGTCAAGACTGTACACAGCCATTTTCAATTTAGTCAATAACTCACTTCCTGTTTCAGATAATTTCAGGCACCCCTTCTAGGATGTCTTAGGATGACCCAAGGGACATGTATGCCATTATGAGATTCTTTAGTTGTCTTTTGAGTCAATCGACAACACTGTAGGCGGTCATTTTCAATTTTGTCAATGACTCACTTCCTGTTTAAGATTTTTTTGGGCACCCCTTCTGGGATGTCTTGGGATGACCCAAGGGACATGTATGCCAAATTGTATGCTTTTATGAGATTCTTTAGTTGTCTTTTGAGTCAATAGATAACACTGTAGGCGGCCATTTTCAATTTTGTCAATAACTCAGTTCCTGCTTAAGATTTCTTTGGGCACCCCTTCTAGGATGTCTTAGGATGACCAAAAAGACATGTGTGCCAAATTGTATGCTTTTATGAGATTCTTTAGTTGTCTTTTGAGTCAATCGACAACACTAGGCGGCCATTTTCAATTTAGTCAATAACTCACTTCCTGTTTCAGATTCCTTTGGGCACCCCTTCTAGGATGTCTTAGGATGACCCAAGGGACATATATGCCAAATTTTATGCTTTTTGGAGATTCTTTTGGTGTCTTTTGAGTCAACGGTCAACAGTTTAGGTGGCCATTTTGAATTTTGTCCATAAGTCACTTCCTGTTTAAGATTTTTTTGGGCACCCCTTCTAGGATGTTTTAGGATGACCCAAGGGACATCTGTATCAAATTTCATGCTTTTATCCGCCGCGTAACGATTTGGCCATTTTTTGTGCTTAGTACCCCTGGTAATGTCCCTGAGTAGCTGAGCTGAGCTTTTATCTAGAGATAAGCAATATGTGTCTGTGATCCACCTACTGACACCAAACGTTTGCTTTTTAATCCACTATGAGCACAGAGCACTTAATGAGCATTTAAAATAAATAAATGTTATCTTAAGTCTTTCTAAGGAGTTTTCCTTAAGTTTGTGTGTGTGTGTGTGTGTGTGTGTGTGTGTGTGTGTGTGTGTGTGTGTGTGTGTGTGTGTGTGTGTGTGTGTGTGTGTGTGTGTGTGTGTGTGTGTGTGTGTGTGTGTGTGTGTGTGTGTGTGTCAGCTCCCATGCCGTTCCAGACAGGCTGCGTCTCAGAGTGAACAGGATCAGTCTTCAGGAATACGACAGACTGCAGTATGACAAGGAACGACTACGAGATAACTGTGAGTATGAGAGAGAGAGAGAGAGATAACTGTGAGTATGAGAGAGAGAGAGAGAGAGAGAGAACTGTAAGGGCACGTACACACTGTAGGATATTTGGTCCGATTATGCTGTCGGGGACCTTTTTTGGGGCTCGCCGACAAAACCCCCGATCTGGGATGCGGCCACGATAATTGCGCTCTGCGATGGCTTCCCGACCATTTTCAAATATCTAGCAGGTTAGATATTCGGCTCTGTCGCCGACAGGACATCAGACAATATCCTACAGTATGACATGGGCTGAGACCACCCTGCGAGGAGATGCACGCTACAGCCAATGAGAGCACATTACAGCCACCGTGGCTATGGAAGGTCGCTGGCTGACCACAACAAACAGATCCCCTGCATAGTTGATATATAGGGTGAAAACCACAACGATATATGACAGCCGACCACTTTAAAAGTCTTACAGTGTGTACCTGCCCTAAGTATGACAGAGAGACAGAGAGAGAACTGTAAGTAAGACAGAGAGAGAGAGAGAGAGAGATAACTGTCAGTAAGAGATGCACTGTAATTTACTGCAGTTATTTCTGTCTTTTTTTGTTCACACTGTACTCTGTGTGTGTGTGTGTGTGTGTGTGTGTGTGTGTGTGTGTGTGTGTGTGTGTGTGTGTGTGTGTGTGTGTGTGTGTGTGTGTGTGTGTGTGTGTGTGTGTGTGTGTGTGTGTGTGTGTGCGCGCGTCTGTGCGTGTGTGTGTGTGTCTGTGCGTGTGTGTGTGTGTGTGCACAGCCATCCCTGTGGGCATCGTGGTGGTCAGAGGAGATTGTGACTTGGAGACGTGCAGACTTTACATCGACCGACTGCAGGAGGTACACACACCCTTCATCATCACCATCATCATCATCACGTTATCCTATATAGGGCATAGCAGTGGCGGCCATTTTCTGGTTCCACTTCAAAATAGTCAATGCATTTTTCTCATATCAATTATTTTAAGCCTAGAATCAAACCATCCAGAGTCCTGGTGAATCATGACCATAAAACGTTTGATTCTGTGAAAAAACACGGCAAAACAAAGGGTATTTATTAAATATAGTATATCATATAATTAAATATAAAATAAAAACAAATATCAGAAAAAAAAATTTAATGGTCATGATTCACCAGGACTCTGGATGGTTTGATTCTTGGCTTAAATTAATTGATATAAATATTGTTGTAAATGTCAATGGGAAAAATGCATTGACTATTTTGAAGTGGAGCCAGAAAATGGCCGCCACTGCTCTGCCCTACACTGTATAGTAGAGATGCGCGGATCGCGGTTTTAGCCGCGGTTGCCGCAGTTAACCGCAGTTTGGGTGGATTTGGGTCAATCAAATATAATTATTAATTCATATTGGATAAACCGCGGGTGAAATAATGCGGGAATTAAATTAATGATATCAATCTATAGGCCTATAATAGCTTTTAAAAAGCACTAAATTTCACCGTGTGTGCGTTTGTAGTATTTTAATATTACGTCATTTTACACCAGGCAAAAAATAGCCGCTCACGACATGTTGCTTTACAGGCAGCCAGTGTTGCCAGGTTGCGAGAGAAATAAGTAGCCAGGTCTATGAAAACAAGCCCAAAACAAGTGCCAAACAAGCCCAAAAGTCGCAACACAGAGCATTGTTTTTGCTCTGTGTTTTGTTTTCACTTTTTCTTTCTTTTTCTGTAAAGCACTTTGAGCTGCATTTATGTCATGAAAGGTGCTATATAAATAAAGTTTATTATTTTAAAAGTCGCTTATAAAAAGCTTATAAAAAGCCGACATGGCAACAAAGTGGTTGAAAGCGAAAGTAACTTAATGAAGACGTGCGCTTGTTGTTACCATCGTTGTGGATTGTATACAGTCACTGCATCGCGACAGTGGTGAGTAACACTGTTTATAAGAAAACTAACGTCAGGAAAATAACAATTATTTGGTGCGGTTGGTGCGGATCTATAAATAGGATGATATAAGTACCGCGGGTGGATGGCGGATGGATAATGAACTTGTTAACGCGGATTTGGGTGACAAAAAAAGCCATCCGCGCATCTCTACTGTATAGGATCATCATTATATTATTTATTTTTATTTTTAGAAAATATATAAATATTTTTTCGGAAATCTCTATGGGCTGAATGATAGAGCTTTCTTTTTTTTTAATTTTTTTTTTTAATCTGTTTATTGTAGTTTTTTTCCTCTCACACAGGCAATTTTCAGAAATTGAAATCAGAATTTGCACAGATAAAAGAAAAAATACAAAACGCATAAAGAAAATAAATACAAAACAACATGAAACGAAACAAAAGCATACATAACAGAACAATCACGTAGACAAACTAACTAAATTAAACGACATACAAACAACAAGAGGCTGATGAAGGTACACACCCAGAGGGCAAAACGAGCAACATCACAATCTAAATAATAAAAGGCATCAACAGGTACTACCCAGGGGGGCAACACAACATTGTATTCATTCAGTTCGACTCGTCAAGCAGCCCAAGTATAGGTACCCATATCTTCTCATATAGGGGTTCCCTATTAGAAAGGGTGAACCTTATCCTCTCCAGATGCAACACTCCTCCCAGCTCCTTCAGCCACATATTGAATGTCGGGGGTTTCTCTGATTTCCAGGCCTGGAGAATTAACTTCCTGGCTAGCAGGGTGGATAGTGTGATGGCCTGGATTTCATATTTATTGTGAGCCATTCCTGGTTCCACAATTCCAAAAAGAGCGGTCAATGGGGCCGGGGGAAATTCTCTTTTATATGCTTTGGAGAGAAAATCAAACAGCTGATTCCAGAAGTTTTGCAATTTATGACATGTAATGAATTGGTGAGACAGAGTTCCCTGCTCAATAGAGCACTTCCCACACATGGGAGAAGAGTTGGGAAAGATCTTATTCAATTTAGTTGGGGAGAAATGTAGCCTGTGAACAATTTTAAATTGTATTAAAGAGTGTCTGACATTAATTGAGCTGCGGTGTACATTATTGATACAATCTTCCCACATGTCATCTGAAATTTCCATGCCCAACTCACTTTGCCACTTGTCCCTGTAGGGATGTGAAGAGGGGCTAATCAGGGTCTGCAATATGCCATAGAATTGAGAGACCGCACCTTTACTGAAAGGCTCTATTCTCATTATTTCTTCTAGAACGGGATGATGGGGTTTTTGCTCATATTGTGGGAAATGTGATTTGATAAAGTGTCTCAGCTGAAGAAAGCGGAAAAAGTGTGATGCCGGGAGCTGAAAGGATTGCTGCAGTTGCTGGAAAGATGCAAGATGATCATCAATATATACATTTCTCAAAGAACCTATACCTTTCTCTCTCCATGCTAAAAAAACAGGATCGGCCATTCCTGGTTTAAAGGCATGATTGGAACATATGGGGGTATATAGATACATTTTAGGGGCCTTCGTCATCGTTAATACCTGGGACCAAACTTTCAGAGAATTTTGAATTATAGGGTTGTGCCCGTAACTGATTCCCTTAATCTTAGTAGGGCTATTAAGTAGTGCTGGTAAACTCGACCCTACACATGATAAATGCTCAATTTGCAACCAGGAAGGCATATTCTCCAAGCTATAACCCGGATAACACTCATACCAGAAAGAAAGCCAGTTCAGATGCGCCGCCATATAATACAACCTGAATTGAGGAAGCCCAAATCCCCCCTCGCTCCTACTCTTACAGATATGTGGCCTAGCTATTCTGGGTGTTTTTCCGAACCAGATAAAGGAGGAGATAACAGAGTCCAATTTTTTAAAGTAATATTGAGGGATACTTATTGGAAGTGACTGAAAGATGTAAAGGAATCTGGGTAGAGTTACCATTTTTATGGCATTTATGCGACCGGCCATTGAAATAGGCAAAGTATTCCAGAACTCTATGTTTTTCACTAATTGTTTCATCTTTTCCTCCCAGTTTAGTTTCAGTAGCTGATTCAATTTACTTGTGACTATTATGCCCAGACTCGTGAATTTATCTAATACAATCCTAAACGGGGTGGACTCCAGAAAAGTTCGGTCCGTAACCTGCGACAAAGGCATCAGTTCACTTTTCGTCCAATTTATCCTATACCCAGAAAATGAACCAAATGTATTTATAAGATCTAGCAAGGGAGGGATGGAAGACCTTGGTTTCGAAATGAACAACACCACATCATCAGCGTATGCCGATATCTTATGCGATGTACCTGATTGTAATATCGGATGTATCTCTGGACAAGTTCGTATTCTTGACGCTAGCGGTTCAAGCGCTAGAGCGAAAATATAAGCCGAGATCGGATCCCCCTGACGCGTGCCTCTAAATAGTCTAAATGGCTCCGATACATTCTGGTTGGTAATAATTGAGGCAGATGGTTTTTTGTAAATAATTTTTATCCAATTAATAAAATTTTGTCCAAATCCAAATTTTGTCAAAACAGACATCATGTAGGGGTGTTCTATCTGATCAAAGGCTTTTTCAGCATCGAGGGAGATCACAACCGCGTCTTCTGTGCTACGGGCCGGATTATATATAACATTAAACAACCTCCTCATGTTGAACTGAATGTGGCGATTGGGCATAAAACCGGTCTGGTCAGAATGAATGATACTCGTTATGTGTTCCTTGAGGCGAGAGGAGAGTATCTTAGTCAAAATTTTGGTTTCTAGTGGGAGAAGAGAAATGGGCCTATATGAGGAAGCCAAAGTGGAGTCCCGTCCTTTTTTTAACAAGAGAGAAACCCTGCCATGATATAGAGCTTTCGGTAAAGAGCCCATCTCTTTGGAGTTATTCAGCATACGAAGTATAAGAGGAGCCAACAGAGTAGAATAAGCTTTATAAAATTCAGCCCCGAAACCGTCAGGTCCAGGGGCCTTGTTATTTGGTGACTGCTGAATAGCGAGCTTCACTTCTTCCAGTGTAATATCTGCATCCAATATTGATACTGCCTCAGCATCCAGAGTAGGTAAATCACATTCTTCTAAGAAACTATCAATTGAGGCCTGGCTAGATGTGCTTTTAGAACTATATAGATCTCGGTAAAACTCCTCAAAACATTTATTAATTTCCTTTGGTACAGTAACTAGGTCACCATTTTTTTTTTTTACAGAGAGAATGGCTTGAGAGGCTTGCGACTGCCTCAACAGTCTAGCGAGTAATTTGTGTGGTTTATCACCTATTTCAAAAATCTTCTGTCTGTAGTTTAATAGTTGGGAGCAGACCTGTTTTGTAATAATTGAATTATATTCATACCTTAGTTTTATAATTTTACCCAATAGTTCCGGGGATGGAGTGTTTAGATAATCCTTGTCTAATTGAGTTATAGTAGCCTCTATATTTCTGAGGGACTGATCTAGTGACCTCCGCTTGGCAGATGAAAAAGCGATTATATGCCCCCTCATGACTGCCTGCAAAGCTTCCCACAACACTGTATCATCAACCTCGCCATTGTCGTTTGTGGTTAAGAAGAAGGAGATATGACCCTCCATTTCTTTAAGAAATGATTCATCTTTCAAAAGCAGAGGGTCAAATCGCCATGCCCTCTTATTTCTGTTGTCTAAATCACGAAATTGCAAATCCAATGTTACTGGGCTATGATCAGAGATTAATATTGGATGATAAGTGCTATCAATCACCGCAGGTATAAGCTTAGAATCCAGGAAAAAGTAGTCAATGCGACTTGAGGATTTGTGTACTGGACTGAAAAAAGAATACTCTCTCCCTGCAGGATTAACCAATCTCCAAATATCCACAACATTTGAGTTTTTTAACAAAGTATTCAAAAGACATCCGGCCTTTGACTGTTGCAAGGACAGAGGCGAGCTTTTGTCCAGCGCAGCATTCATAACACAGTTGGCGTCGCCAGCAATCAGAACATTAGTATGATGTATATCGGGAATTAAATTAAACAATTTTCTAAAAAAATCCGGGCAATCAAAGTTCGGGCCATAAATATTCACTAGGGTCACAGGCAGAGACACCAGATGACCAGTAATAATTAAATATCTACCATCCGGATCAGTTATTGTAGCAGTTTG